>NC_057802.1:74129828-74429828 GCF_018294505.1 Triticum aestivum
ATATGGGACCAACGCAGATATGCTGCTTGGCTACATACTCTGCATCACCCATTTATACGTGTGGACGCACATGGTGCTAGCATGTCCCATGTCCCATCCACATGATTGTGCAGTGTATTTTGAGATGTTGTACTACTTGTATTGGTACTGTTTTAAATAAATGTTGAATTGAAGTCATTGTATTTTAAGCAATGCCACTCTCAGAATTAACTACTGAACTATTTTCAGAGAATTTCTTTGTTAATATGAATCAATGCAACCGTTTTAGAAATGCTACTGTCCTATACTTTGTTTTCCATCAAGATAAGGTACATGCTTCTTTTTGTGGCCGCATGTTTCATCCTCCTTTAGTGGCAGTAATTGTTTCCTTTTCTGCCTCTGTTAAATCAGGGTATCTATTCAACTTGTTGCTATAGCAAACTTAAATGTCTCACCGGCGACTTTACTTGATTTCAGAGTAACTGCACAAAATGAGATTGGATTTCCTATTTGTGTTGGCAAATTCGTATATGATCTTGTGTGTGTCATGACAGGTTGGTACTTGCCTTCATCCACATGACCGTGCAGTGTGTTTTGAGATGCTGTGCTACTTGTATTGGTACTGTTTTAAATAAATGTTGAATTGAAGCTATTGTATTGCTGTCTTTTCCCATTAAGTAGGGAACAAAAATGGGACCAACCCAGACATTATGCTTGTTGCTTTGTTACAACAAACTCTGCATCACCCCCTTTATAAGTAGATGGAAGCACATGTTGTTGTTGCACCAACTCTCCCCTAGAACTGTTTATGCTTTTTGTTAATATAATGCCGCTGGTAAAATTAAGCAATGCCACTCTCAGAATTAACTACTGAATCTTATGTCAAAACTGCAACACTTGTTAGGGATTGGCGGGATTACCATTTTTGTGGCCGCATGTTTCATCCTCCTTTATTGGCCAGTACTTGATTCCTTTTTTGCCTTTGTTAAAACAGGGATATCTATTCAACTTGTTGCTATTGCGACATTTTGCTTCGCTTAATTTTGGTGGAACTGCACAAAATGAGACCGGATTTCCATATATGTGTTGAGATCTCTCTGAGGTCTTCCTCACGAGTTATTTCTAATCTTGGTCTTGAAAGGTCAGTACCGAATTTCCTCATAATTAACTATTGAATCTTAGTTCAAAACTGCAACACTTGTTAGGGATCGGCGGGAGTACCATTTCTGTTAGGGATCGGCTGGAGTACATGTTTAAGAAATGTATTGTTCAGATAATGTCTCTGTTATTATATATCAGTTACAGTGTTTTACAAATGGTACTATCCTACTTTGTAGTTCTTTCTACATGTTTAACCAAGGTATTGTTAAGATAATGTCTCTGTTAAAATGAATCAGTCGCATTGTTTTAGGAATGTTACTTTTCTGCTTTGTCGTTCTTTATACATGTTGAAACAAGGCATTGTTAAGATAATGTCTCAGTTAATATGAATGAATCACACTAATTGAGAATTGCTACTCTCCTGCTTTGTTTCCCATTAAGACAAGGTAGATCAGTAGATGTTTTTCTTCTGGGAGTACAAGTCATCAACCGTTATTTCTCAGTAATTGTTTCCCTTATAACTTTTGTTGCTTACAGGGATATGAAAATTAAAGCTTGGTTTTATTCTGACTTTGATTTTAGTTGAACTGCACAAAAGGAGCCAATGTGTCTATGGCAAACTGCTGCATTAGTGGGTCTAGTTGGTCTTACCACTTTGCTGAAAGAAGCAGTCACTGTTTGCGCTACATTACACAAGGAATGATCGAGAAGCTTTACAGAGTATTAGTAGACGCTGGTGACATGACTAGTCTGCAGAGATGGCTTCTTTACTTGTGGTTCGGAGGAACACTGGGCAAACAAGTGCCCAAACAAGTACCAAGAAGCCAGGACAGGACTCCAAGTCTGTCAATGTCACTCTAAGCAACAATGATGGGGCATCTGGGTATGGTAATCTGTTTACCGTACTTTCAGTTTGTTAGTCCACCGATTGGTGGGTTGACACTGGGGCCAATATTCATGTGTGTGCTGATGTGTCTTTGTTTTCTGGCAGCATATAAATACGAAATCCATAGGGATGCTCAGCTTGATTTTAGTGGAACTACACAAAATATTCAGATGGTTCGTGTCCTCCATAATAATACTTCATCATGCACAATACACCAAATGGTTCTCTAATTATTCGTCGTCACCTTGAGCCACCGTACTATCAGATGACAAACTGATAACAAACCCTGCCCGTTCCACAATCATAGGCATTACATATTTTGAATGGGAAAAGCTTGTCAAAGTTGACATTGGTTTAATATATTGGAATTGGAAAACCTTGTCAATTTTTGCTGATTGATGTTAGCCAGAAGACATGCATTTGATATTTTTGAGTGGGACGCCCTTTGCTGTGAGCAACGTCGATCGTTTTTTCCTACTCCTGTCTTCAGTTCAGAAGTAAATATTTACTCTGCTGAGATGCATAGTCACATGAATGTTGACTTATGTAAGATATTTTAAGAGTTTGTTCTGAATATTGTCTATGTAATGCCAGGCCTTGTGTTTGATTGCAAAGTTGAGCTTGGAATGTTGTGGCATGCGGCATCACGAGCTGTTCACCGTACCTCCTGAGAATAATGCTTCGCATTGTTTTGCATGTCGATCTAATGCCAGTGATTTGCTTGTTAGGAAGATCATCCTCTTCTATTGTTTCCGTGCTTAAGAAGTTCATCGGCTTATGTTTCATTCATAGCCTATACGACAAGTCGGGTAGGTTAGACGTGAAACCATATGATCTTCCGACCAACTCATCATCTTAGGCCGTGATTGGATCGTCGTTTTCCAACCAAAACCGCTTGTAAAACTGATGCTTGTAAATAAAAGCAGATGGTCTCAGGCGAAGCGCTTGGTTGGTCGATTTCGACTAGTAAAATATACACCGGTCTCTCAAATTACACGCATAACCCGCCAGTTTTACTTACAGACCTCGGGCCCTCGGTTTCATTATGCCTGTATTTCACGCGTTGTTTCCGATGACGAGTAAATTACACTTGTATCTTAATACAGTTGTGAAATAAACCAGAGCTCCCAAGCGCGGCCTTACCGTTTCATGCCGTCTCAGTCTCTCGAAGGTGCTCATAGGTGTCCCATGATCCTGGCTTCCTAAATGAGCAGCAGGCGCTGTATCAGACCATCCGTAGGGCCCGCGAGGCCCTCTCCATCATCCTTTGAGTTGTTGCGCTCGCCGTGGCGTCGAGCATTGTTAACATGGTCAATGAACATGAGGATTCAGGAGATGACTTTATTTTGACTGGTTGACAGTAGGGACCCACTAGGGCCATATCCGTACGTAAGCAAGTGCCTCCTTATTATGTACAACTATATATTTTTTTGCTTCCTCCTGGTTTCCTGACATCATGGTCCCACACCATTGTCAACCTATGTAGTCAATAAACAAGAGAATTGCACAAGGTGCGGCCGACAGCTGGGACCAAGCAGCTCGAGCAGTATTTGTGTTTTTGAGGCGTGAGCACTGCAGAGTTTTTCTTGGTCATGTTTTCATTGTTGTTCAGAGGAAAGCAGGGTATTAACTGGGTGGGCTGTGGCCCGTCTAGCCTAGGACAGATATCCAGCCCAGATATTATTATTTTTCAAGATGAAAATGGCTAGCCCAGCTATACGTTTTTTTGAGGAATACCCAGGCAAGGTCAACTTGTTATTCTCCGCCCCGCTGGGCTGCAAATCTTTCCTAGGAGGGATGCATTAGGCTTAATAGGAAAATGGGCTTTAAAAATAATAAAAGGTATGTAATTATAAAAACTGGGCAGTAACTATAAAAAATGCACCAAGCACGGAATTAGTTTATAAAATATTACTTATGGATTTTGAAAATCTTAATTTTTAATTGTTGCGCGCGCAATGTTTCGTTAGATTTTTACGTAATACAAACTTATATTTAATCTGACTAGAAATTTCGAGATAAAAATATTTCGGATCCTTTCAAAATGTGGGAAATTTTTATTGAATTCTGTCTTGAACGGTTGGTTGAAATTATTAATCGTTTTCCTAGCTAGAAAATGGGTTCTACTTTTAGCAAACTGTAAATGGGCTGTAGTAAATTTCATTAGAATTCAAAAATGGGCTGTACATTCTTACAGATAGCAAATGGGCTATAAGTTCTCTCCCACACACTTGTGGGCCTACTAAGTTGACGGGTCCCCTAAAAAAAGAAGTTGACGCGGATGCAAGGCTTTGTCAACTTATTATAGTCAACACACGGTTCTAGCAGCAGTGGCCGTTGGATGTCCATCCAACGGATGCCGTGCTTCTTCTTCAATCTCAGATATTCTAGCTTCACCCGCCCAAAAAATGATTCCTCCCCCTAACATCTGGGGCGCACCGTTTCGAAAGCTGACCTGTGGGCCTACTAAGTTGATGCGTACCAAGGGCTTTGTCAACTTAGTCAATATGAACGATTCTAGCTGCAGTGACCGTACGATGTCCATCCAACGACCATAGTGCTTCTTCAATCTCTGATATTCTTGCTCCAACCGCCCGAAGGAGCGCTGGTCGTGCCGCGTGCTCCTGCCTCCCGTGGCCGGCTGTGATGCCGCGGAGGCCTCACCACCCCCTACTACTCGCACCACTGGCCAAGCCATCCCTCTACTCACCCACACCCCCTGTTATTCCGCGGCGACGGCAGCCTCACACCGCAGCCGAACCAGTGAACCCTCGTACTCCTCTCCGCGCGGGCTTCCACTGCCGCGTCTTCCTCGGCTCCGCGTCGTCCCCTTCCTGGGCCTCGCCGTCGTCCATCGCCCTGGTGCTCTCGGTGCGGCGTGGTCAACGTGGTCAAGGAACGGCTTCCATCGGACGTGGACTGTACGTGGAGAGGCTGACAGCTGGGTCCAGGACGGCAGCAAGGAAGTGCCTATTTATTACGCGGAAAATAATGATTCCTCCAGCTGACAGCAGGGACCCACCGGACGGGCCACCGTATTTCACGAAAAAAACGTTTGCCCCCTGACTGCTGGGACCCACCGGACGGGCCACCGTATTGCGTGAAAAAAACATCCCCCCGCTGTCAGCTCGGACCCACAGGAAGTGCCTCCTTATTACGCACAAAAAAATGAATACTCCCCGTGCTGGTGGGGACCCACCTTGGTGGGAGGCTGACTTGTGGGCCTACTAAGTTGACGGGGATGGAGTGCTTTGTCAACTTAGTCAATATGAACGATTCTAGCTCCAGTGACCGTACGATGTCCATCCAACGGCCGTAGTGCTTCTTCAACCTCTGGTCTTGTTGCTCCAGCGGCCCAAAGCAGCGCCGGTCTTGCCGCATGCTCCTCCCTCCCATGGCCGGCTGTGCTGCCGCAGAGGCCTCACCGCCCCCTACTATTCCCACTGCTGGCCAGGCCCTGCGGCGACAGCAGCCTCACACCGCAGCCGAACCAGTGAACCCTCGTACTCCTCTCCGCGCGGGCTTCCACTGCCGCGTCTTCCCTGGCTCCGCTTCGTCCCCTTCCTAGGCCTCGCCGTCGTCCACCGCCTTGGTGCTCTCGGCGCGGTGTGGTCAACGTGGTCAGGGAACGACTTCCACTGGAAGAGTACTGTCGTGGAGAGGCTGATAGCTGGGTCCATGACCGCAGCAAGGAAGTGCCTCCTTATTACGCGCAAAATAATTATTCCTCCACCTGACAGCGGGGACCCACCGGATGGGCCACCGTATTTCATAAAAAAGACATTTCCCCCTGACTGCTGGGACCCACCAGCTACATCTTCGCACGCAAGGAAGTGCGTCCGGGCAAAAAACAAAAAAAACGATTCGCCCCCTGACTGCTGGGACCCACGAGCTACATCTTCGCAGGCAAGGAAGTGCCTGACAGTCGGGACCTACCTGGTCGAAGCGTACGTAGCGTTGTCATTCTGGTCGCGACGTGTACGTACATACTGGTCGATGTAGAGGCATGCACGTGTCGTACTAGAGGCACGCACGTAGCACGTACACGTATGTACAGCGGCCAGGGTGCAAGAAAGTAAATACGGCCACGTACGTACATACGGGCGGGGTCTCGAACGCCTACTCGCGCGTACGTACGGCCAGCGCTCGTGTACATGGCTGGGTCAGAACGGAGAAACTGTGTCACATCCCTAGTTCTGGTTTGCTCTAGGTTAGCTAGTCATGTTGCATCATGTTTAAATTTCTCAGAAACTTGAAATAGGGGATGATAAACCCTAGCAGCAAATGAAATTCAACTAGGTTCAAACTTAAATCTTTCAATGATCCCAAAATGCCCTTTAGAAATGTTCATCATTTCTGAATTGGTCCAGCACCTCTAACAAAAATGATGCACATATTTCTAGGCCATTCTGGATTTTTGAATTAACTCATATTGTATTTGAATTGGGGCATTTAAATCCTATAAATATTTTAAATGCTCTAATAATTCTGAAACTAGTTGAGGGCTGTTGGGAATAATTTCAACAGTGCCCACAAATATTTTCAGAACTTCTGGAAATGCTCTGGCATTTTTAATAAAGCCAAAACAATTGCAGAAAATAGAAAACAGAAAACAATAGAAAGGTGAGAGAGAGGAACCTCACCTGGGCTTACCTGGCGGCCCAAGTGGCCGGCCCAGCCCACCACCGCAGCCCCTCTGTTGCCTTCCTCCTCGCGCCAGTAGGTAGGAGCGCGTGCCCGGCGCGGGCAGCCACACGCCGACCACCTCCTCCCTGCCTGGCTGCCTCCTCCTCCCCCTGGACATCTCTCGCAGTGCCACGCCACCCCCTGGAACTCTCTCACTCTCTCCCGACCTCCTCCCCCTCCTCTGCTCTCTCTCCCTCTCTGCCCGAGCGGAGCTCGCGTCACCGCTGTGCTTCGCTCGCGTGGCCGCCGTCGTCCCCAAGCGCCACCGCCCTTCCCAGAGCTCCACCGTCTCGCGCTACCCTCTCTCGTCGACGCACGCAAGGCAGGGAGCAGCAGAACATCGCCCCCATCGTCCCCATCGCCGCCTCTGCTTCGTCCCCGCCGTCATCGATTCGTCGGCCACAGCGCTTCCCCGGCCTCTTCTTTGACTCCACTCGAACTGTGGTGAGCTCGCGAACGAAACCCCTCTCTCGCTCCGGCCTCGCACATCCTCTAGTCACCGTTTCCGCAAGCTCCCGAGCTCGCCACCGCTCGCCATGGCGCCGCCGTGGCCAGAGCCCGAACCAGCCGCTCCCGCACGCGTCGTCATCCTCCTCACCTCTCCAGGAGCCGTAGCCACCACCAGATCCTTCCCATGTGCCCTACAGCCACCGCCCGAGCTCACCTGAGCTTCGGCCGGTGCCGCGAGCTCGTCTCCGGCGAGTATAGTGCACCCCAGCCGCTGCTGCCTACTCCGTTGGATGCGGACGAGCATGGGCTCCCTCCTGGTGGTCGCACCGCACCTAACCGCAGCCCCTAGCGCCGCCTAGCTGCAGCTCCGCCGTGCGGAATGGTCGCCGCCGGCCAGAGTCCGGCGATGATGACGTGCCACCATCATTAGCGCCTAATTAATCACCTAGAGTCACTGACAGTGGGCCCTAGTGCCTGCTAATTAGTTTTGTTAGGTTTAATTAATCACTGTTTAGCCACCGTGTCAATGACAGGTAGGACCCCCACGTCAGGTTTGACCTAGACAGGGTCAGTTGACCTGCTAACGTCACACTGACGTCAGGCTGACGCAGAAAATCATTTTCTGGATTAAAAACAATTCAGAAATTCCAGAAAATGCCCTAAACTTCTAAAATTCATAGAAATTCAACCGTAGCTCCAAATGAAACAAATTATATATGAAAAATGATCAGAAAAATCCAATCTTTCCATCTGCACTGGTTTCATGCATGTTAGAGCAACTTAACCTTGCTGTTTAGGACAAATCATGTAAATGGCATTTGAATTTCCACATATGGAGTTTGAATTTGAATCTTGTATTCAAACCAACTCCATTTAATATGTTGCTAGTTGCATTAGCACAAAACACATTCATATTGCCATGTCATGATCATGCATCATATTGTGCATTGCATTAAATGTATTTCTTCTCTGTTGCCGGTATTTGTCCCCTCTCGGTAGACGATGTTCCGGCGTTGTGATCGTTGACACTAATCAAGACTAAATGCTATCTTCAGAAGTGCCAGGCAAGCAAAACCCCCTTGTTCATTCCGATACAATCCCACTCTCTCGCTCCTGCTCTCTTTTACTGCATTAGGACAACAACGATTCAATTGTTACATGTTGCGATAGTTGAACCCCTTTCCTTTGCATGACCTGTCATTGCCACAGTAAATAGATGAAACCCACTAGCATGAGTAGGATTTGTTTGAGCCCTAATGTGCCTACTCATTCATGCCTGTTTGTCATGCCTGCTATTGCTTAGAGTTGAGTCAGGTCTGATTCATCGGGGATGAATTGGAATGTGGTGAACATGTCCTACTGTTGAGAGCTAAGTGTGTGAACACGATTTGGTAAAGGTAGCGGTGAGAGGCCATGTAGGAGTACATGGTGGGTTGTCTCATTGCAGCCGTCCTCAGGAACTGAGTTCTGTGTTTGTGATCCATGAACAGTTACTACCACACATTGGGCTCCGGGCGCTCCAAGCTCTCTCGACTTATTAATCATCCTGATCTCTGTCCAGGAGTTGCAACTAGTTTCTGGTGTTTGTAGGTAGTGTTAGTAGTCTACCAAATGGCACCCGGTACAGGTGGGCTTGGGACAGACTAGGCACTATGGCACGGTGTACCAAGCGTAGATCCATCCGTCGAGGTGGGCTTGGGAACCCTGCACACATCATTCGGGGCCGTGAGCGACACCCTGGCCGGATCTCCTTGCGGATGGAACCCGAATAGGCGATAAACCTGGACGAGAGACTTGTGTGGTTAGTCAGGTCGTGGCCGACTCCCTCGCCAGGCTTCCGCTTGAAGGTTGCCGAGGTACACGACGTGTACATGGTGGTAAGTGGCGAGAGCGTGTGTGAAGAAGTACACCCCTGCAGGGTTAATATGATCTATTCGAATAGCCGTGTCCGCGGTAAAGGACTTCTGGGTTGCCTGTACAGTTCATAGACAAGTGAAAGTGGATACTCTAAAATGCGCAAGATAAGCGTGAGTGCTATAGATGGCGTTCTCGTAGGGAGACGGGAGCAGATCCATAGTGGTGTATTGATATGGTGAATATGTGGACTCGTGTGCGCCACCTCAAAAGAGTTACTTGCAGTCGTAGTTCAGGATAGCCACCGAGTCAAAGCTGGCTTGCTGCAGTTAAACTCCACCACCCCCTTTGTTGATACCGATGCATATGTAGATAGTCCTGATGTAAGTCTTGCTGGGTACATTTGTACTCACGTTTGCTTATTTTTTGTTTTGCAGAGAGACGTCAGTCTCGCTAGAAGTTCCGTGTGGACTTCGACGTTTAGCTTGATACCTCAGCTACGATCTTGTGCCCTCGGCAGGATCTGGTAGATAGTCAGGCTTCTCAGCCTTTTTCATTTATAGATGTCTGTACTCAGACATGTTAAGCTTCCACATGTGCTTTGACTTGTATGCTCTGAATGTTGGGTCATGAGACCCATGTTTGTAATATCTGGCTCTTCTGAGCCTAATGAATAAATACTCTGAGTCATAGAGTCTTGTTGTGATGACATGTTGTATTTGCACATATCGAGCATATTGTGTGTATGATTGAAATGCTTGGTATGTGTGGGATCCGACAACCTAGTTGTTTATCCTTGGTAGCCTCTCTTATGGGTAAATGTAGTCTTGTGCTTCCATGAGCCATAGTAGTCCGCTACAGCCCGGTTCACCGGAGTCCTGCTAGCCCAGCACTACTGCTCCGGAACACTTGACTGGCTGGCATGTGATTCACTTCGTTCCTGTGTCTGTCCCTTCGGGGAAATGTCACGCGGTGACATCCGGAGTCCTGCCTAGCCTGCTACAGCCCGAGTTCCCGAAGTCCTGTTAGCCCAGAGCTACAGCCCGGATTCGCACGCTGCTGACCGACATGCTCGATGTTGATTCATGTATGCCTGTCCCTGTAAGTTAGTGCCACTTTGGGTTCACGACTAGTCATGTCGGACCGGGTTCTCTGTCATATGGATGCTAGCGACACTATCATATACGTGAGCCAAAAGGCACAAACGGTCCCGGGCCATGGTAAGGCGACACCCGTGGGAATACCGTGCGTGAGGCCACAAAGTGATATGAGGTGTTACCGGCTAGATCGATGTGACATGGAATCGGGGTCCTGGAAGCTTTGGTATCAGAGCCTGACTGCCTGTAGGATTACCAAGCCAAACTGGTCGAAGTTGTGTCTAGAAATGATTTAGTTATATAAGGGAATTGATTGTGGAAGGGAACGTAAGGCTCTTTTTACTCCTTTAGCTTATGCCTTCTGATCTGAGTCACCCTCTTCTCTTCCACGGGGATTAAGAACTAGGTTTCTCATCTTTCTATCAGGATCACGTGTTACTAATCCGTAGACTCATAGGATTGTTGGTCTGAAGCCTCAGTTCAGTTTCTACTACTTCCATATGTTGTCTGTTGAACCAGAACCTTGATATTATGATGTCGTTGAGTGGTTATGCCACCATTTTGCAGGATGTCTCAAATATTTTTGAGCATTTACAGCCGTTATGCTGTCTGAGTCATCCCAGGTTTCTAAATAGTCTGATGCATTTGCAAATCCCTTCTTTCTGTTCCCGACGTTCCTTTGGGCCAGATTAATCCCACTAATCGGTGAGTTGAGGTGCTCTGTTGCCTCGACATATATGTTGGAGCTATTATTATGACCCTAGGTGTTTTAGGGAGTCACCTAGTAATCTAGCTATGCTTTGTATTCCCAGTGTGATGATTCTGGCCACCATTCTCGAAAGCATCTCGTGATGCCATTTAGTAGTAGGTATCCTACTTCTGGGTTCTTGAGCCCAAGATTCACTCCACTTACCTCCTGTTGATAGTGTTTGCTCGTTCCTTTAGGATATTAGTAACCTTGCGACAGTCCTCGAGGTCCGTGGTATTTCCTTCTTCCAAATACCATGAACCACTTATGGCAGAAGTTCCTCGTTGAACCGAAAGATCACAACCAGAGTGCTCTTGATGAGTTCTCGATTCTATGTTGTGACTCTGCCAGTTCTACCTTTCTGCATGGGTTATCCGGAAGAAATGCCGAGCTTCGCTCGACATACTAATCTATGCATCCACAACTCAAAAAAAAAACATATGTTCCTTTGAGTTGTCCCTCTTTAGTTGTATTCCGACCCTCGTCTATCAATTGATAGTCAGGAGTAGTTGTGCCTTCGTGTTAGCGATGCTTATTATTCTTGTGGTCCGTCGAGCCGTTCTACTTCAGAATGACTAGGAGAAACAAACTCCAGTACCTCATCCATATCTAGGATTGGGTCAAAGCAGTTGTATTCCGCAGATCAAAATGCCAATCCAGCTATTGATTCTGTTCTACCCTAAAGTATTGCCCTCTTTATGTCAGGAATATCATAGGAATTGCACAACCTCCTATGAACTCTTGATACAGTGATACTTCTCACCATCATCTTTCATTCCTCGGTCTCCGTGTTCTGTAACCGGAACACCGACAAGTGAATCGTGATGCGTGAAATCAATACTCCTAGCAACCGTGTTGCTTGGTAGTTAATGGACATTAATTTCATCCTTAGCGTGTTGGTTACTGAATCACATCCTAAGGTTGATCGTGCTACCCAGTCCTTATTCCCGGTGCGCTTTTCGATCAATGAGTTAGGATAGTGTCAGTCCTTGCTTATTCGGTCATATCGTCTTGCTCTGAAAAGCAAGATTGTTCTCGAGCTTAATAACATATTGGTGGTTCGTGATTTTCTAATTATCTTCTCGGAAGTATCACCAGGTTGTTTCCTGACTATTATGTTGAGCTCGTGATCAAGTTGGTTTCTTGTAAATCACCCCTTCTCTAAGAATCTGTGTTGGATACCCTGAACTGGTTGGTTAAGCTAAACAATAACTTGGAGAGTTGGAAGATAAAAGCTTGCCAGCTTAGTTCATTTCAAGGGATATATTTGCATGTGTTGAAGATAGATAATATCTTCATCGATTGGTCTCTGTGATCAGTTGTTGGACCTATTGTCGTATCCAGACTTTGATTTGAGTATGGGCTATCATCAAATCAACTCAGAACCAACGATGTTCGTAATGTTGTCTTACTCGTGGTTGAACCCTCGAGCATACACCATTATATCTTTTTGGTCTGACCAATGCTATCACTTGTTCACATAATTATGGAAGTCCATCTCCATTGGAATTTTGATAACTTGTTGTTGAGCCCATCAGCAACATTTTATCTCGTCCATGATTCATGTTGCACATTAAGCTAGTGTTGGAAACTTTTGAAAGCATTTCTTCATGCTAGCTCATGAAGCATATGTTTGGGGTGAAAGAAGTGACCCTCTCCAAGTTCACGTGCATTAGGTGTAAGTCGCCGCCATGAATTTGAGAAAGGTTTGTTTGTTTCCCCTGGAATCACCCCAAGTCAGCCTTGCACGTGCAAAGTATTATGTGGTCTGTTAGACTGATCATCTTCGTTCCATATGAATTCCGTAGCACACCAAGCCACTGTTTGATTTGTTCAAGGAAAAGAAGTTCCTTCTTAAGAGCAAGACTTATACAAGGACTTCAATATCCTCGATGATGGTTCCCCACCTGAACTCGGTAGTGTTTTATTATAAGACGACTACGTGGCCATGCTTGTCCGGGACAGCGTGTTCACAGGTTGTAGCAGAACCAACTCATTTTGGAGTTTGCTATCGTAGTTCATCTCCCGAGAATCTGGCAACATCATCTCGTCGGTTTGTGTTGCAAACCTTCCTTTCCAGGCATGTTGTCTGAATTATCCTATTACAAACCAGATTTGAATCTCAGGCAGATATGATGGTTGGAACTTCTTCCAAGAACTATGATATAGGCTCCAGTGAAGTGGACGCACCTAGCTGGAAGCACCATTATTGTAGTATCTTGATTAAGCCGTTTGGTCACTTCCCATGAGGATTTCATATGATTTATCCCACAAGTTGTTCCTTATGGATTTCTGTGCCTCCGAAGTCCGACCTTTACTTGATGGCCACGTTGATGTTTTTTTAGCATAACCGTGGTAGCTAGAACATCAGGGAGAACATTAGAAGCGGAGTGCTAAATGTCTCTCGGTCGATCATCCAGATTTGCTTCTTTGGCATTGCTAAGGAAAAATCTGAGAAAGTGTTGTCCTCCTTTGCACCTGCATGCTCCATCACCGTTCATCATGGTAGTATGATGTGTTGCCAGGATCCTCGGCACGGATGTTGGTAAAACCTTGATGAATATGGAAATGCTCAAGTTTGTCTTGAAAGCACGCTCAGTCACTAGGTTATATCCTTGGTATCAACTGGAATGTGCCTTCCATTTGCCGAGTTGTTCTATAACCATAGTTTCCTTTCCAAATTGAGTGTGCCATTCTATTGAATTCTTTCAAACGATCATTTGTAAATTGCCTTACGTTGGTATGGAGAGTTTCAATGATCTCTGAATCAAAAGTAATTCTTTTAGACACTTAAGGGAATATTTCTATGAGCCAACTTCCCTAAGGTGCCCCGTTATGGAGTCATGGCAATTAACTCCTCGCTGCTTTGGAACCCATGCACCATATTATCTAAGCGTGGGATTGTTGCCCACCAAATCAAATCTCATCGTTTGTTCTTCCATCCCTCTCGATGTGTTTTGTGTCTCAACTCGAGATGTTTCAACATCTCATTCCGCGAGTTGATCTTGTATAGCTCGATCTTCGAGAAGATCAATACTGTAGAGTTTCCCTCTCTTCCGTCATCATAGTTGGATGAAGCTCTCGAAAGAAAAGATGTCAAGATCAAGATGATGCAATGAATCAACATCTTCGAGAAGAACAATTGGATCGTGAAGATTATGTTACTTTGCGTTCCCCTTTCATCTTACCCTACGCTTGAATCTCGGGACGAGATTTTTGTTTAGTGGGGGTGAGTTATCACATCCCTAGTTCTCGTTTGCTCTAGGTTAGCTAGTCATGTTACATCATGTTTAAATTTCTCAGAAACTTGAAATAGGGGATGATAAACCCTAGCAGCAAATGAAATTCAACTAGGTTCAAACTTAAATCTTTCAATGATCCCAAAATGCCCTTTAGAAATGTTCATCATTTCTGAATTGGTCCAGCACCTCTGACAAAAATGATGCACATATTTCTAGGCCATTCTAGATTTTTGAATTAACTCATATTGTATTTGAATTGGGGCATTTAAATCCTATAAATATTCTAAATGCTCTAATAATTCTGAAACTAGTTGAGGGCTGTTGGGAATAATTTCAACAGTGCCCACAAATATTTTCAGAACTTCTGGAAATGCTCTGGCATTTTTAATAAAGCCAAAACAATTTGCAGAAAATAGAAAACAGAAAACAATAGAAAGGTGAGAGAGAGGAACCTCACCTGGGCTTACCTGGCGGCCCAAGTGGCCGGCCCAGCCCACCACCGCAGCCCCTCTGTCGCCTTCCTCCTCGCACCAGTAGGCAGGGGCGCGTGCCCGGCACGGGCAGCCACACGCCGGCCACCTCCTCCCTGCCTGGCTGCCTCCTCCTCCCCCTGGACGTCTCTCGCAGCGCCACGCCACCCCTTGGAACTCTCTCACTCTCGCCCGACCTCCTCCCCCTCCTCTGCTCTCTCTCCCTCTCTGCCCGAGCGCAGCTCGCGTCGCCGCCGTGCTTCGCTCGCGTGGCCGCCGTCGTCCCCAAGCGCCACCGCCCTTCCCAGAGCTCCACCGTCTCGCGCTACCCTC
The DNA here is from genome assembly GCF_018294505.1 of Triticum aestivum. NCBI lineage: Eukaryota > Viridiplantae > Streptophyta > Magnoliopsida > Poales > Poaceae > Triticum > Triticum aestivum. The sequence continues at coordinate 74,144,675 of NC_057802.1, forward strand.
TCTCGTTGACGCACGCAAGGCAGGGAGCAGCAGAACGTCGCCCCCATCGTCCCCATCGCCGCCTCTGCTTCGTCCCCGCCGTCGTCGATTCTTCGGCCACAGCGCTTCCCCGGCCTCTTCTTCGACTCCACTCGAACTGTGGTGAGCTCGAACGAAACCCCTCTCTCGCCCCGGCCTCGCACGTCCCCTAGTCACCGTTTCCGCAAGCTCCCGAGCTCGCCACCGCTGGCCATGGCGCCGTCGTGGCCAGAGCCTGAACCAGCCGCTCCCGCACGCGTTGTCATCCTCCTCACCTCTCCAGGAGCCATAGCCTCCACCAGATCCTTCCAATGTGCCCTACAGCCACCGCCCGAGCTCACCCGAGCTTCGGCCGCCGCCGCGAGCTCGTCTCCGGCGAGTATAGTGCACCCCAGCCACTGCTGCCTACTCCGTTGGATGCGGACGAGCATGGGCTCCCTCCTGGTGGTCGCACCGCACCAAACCGCAGCCCCTAGCGCCGCCTAGCTGCAGCTCTGCCGTGCGGAATGGTCGCCGCCGGCCAGAGCCCGGCGATGATGACGTGCCACCGTCATTAGCGCCTAATTAATCACCTAGAGTCACTGACAGTGGGCCCTAGTGCCTGCTAATTAGTTTTGTTAGGTTTAATTAATCACTGTTTAGCCACCGTGTCAATGACAGGTAGGACCCCCACGTCAGGTTTGACCTAGACAGGGTCAGTTGACCTGCTGACGTCACACTGACGTCAGGCTGACGCAGAAAATCATTTTCTGGATTAAAAACAATTCAGAAATTCCAGAAAATGCCCTAAACTTCTAAAATTCATAGAAATTCAACCGTAGCTCCAAATGAAACAAATTATATATGAAAAATGATCAGAAAAATCCAATCTTTCCATCTGCACTGGTTTCATGCATGTTAGAGCAACTTAACCTTGCTGTTTAGGACAAATCATGTAAATGGCATTTGAATTTCCACATATGGAGTTTGAATTTGAATCTTGTATTCAAACCAACTCCATTTAATATGTTGCTAGTTGCATTAGCTCAAAACACATTCATATTGCCATGTCATGATCATGCATCATATTGTGCATTGCATTAATTGTATTTCTTCTCTGTTGCCGGTATTTGTCCCCGCTCGGTAGACGATGTTCCGGCGTTGTGATCGTTGACACTAATCAAGACTAAATGCTATCTTCAGAAGTGCCAGGCAAGCAAAACCCCCTTGTTCATTCTGATACAATCCCACTCTCTCGCTCCTGCTCTCTTTTACTGCATTAGGACAACAACGATTCAACTGTTACATGTTGCGATAGTTGAACCCCTTTCCTTTGCATGACCTGTCATTGCCACAGTAAATAGATGAAACCCACTAGCATGAGTAGGATTTGTTTGAGCCCTAATGTGCCTACTCATTCATGCCTGTTTGTCATGCCTGCTATTGCTTAGAGTTGAGTCAGGTCTGATTCATCGGGGATGAATTGGAATGTGGTGAACATGTCCTACTATTGAGAGCTAAGTGTGTGAACATGATTTGGTAAAGGTAGCGGTGAGAGGCCATGTAGGAGTACATGGTGGGTTGTCTCATTGCAGCCGTCCTCAGGAACTGAGTTCTGTGTTTGTGATCCATAAACAGTTACTACCACACATTGGGCTCCGGGCGCTCCAAGCTCTCTCGACTTATTAATCAACCTGATCTCTGTCCAGGAGTTGCAACTAGTTTCTGGTGTTTGTAGGTAGTGTTAGTAGTCTACCAAGTGGCACCCGGTACAGGTGGGCTTGGGACAGACTAGGCACCGTGGCACGATGTACCAAGCGTAGATCCATCCGTCGAGGTGGGCTTGGGAACCCTGCACACATCGTTCGGGGCCGTGAGCGACACCCCGGCCGGATCTCCTTGCGGATGGAACCCGAATAGGCGATAAACCTGGACGAGAGACTTGTGTGGTTAGTCAGGTCGTGGCCGACTCCCTCGCCAGGCTTCCGCTTGAAGGTTGCCGTGGTACACGACGTGTACATGGTGGTAAGTGGCGAGAGCGTGTGTGAAGAAGTACACCCCTGCAGGGTTAATATGATCAATTTGAATAGCCGTGTCCGCGGTAAAGGACTTCTGGGTTGCCTGTACAGTTCATAGACAAGTGAAAGTGGATACTCTAAAATGCGCAAGATAAGCGTGAGTGCTATAGATGGCGTTCTCGTAGGGAGACGGGAGCGGATCCATAGTGGTGTATTGATATGGTGAATATGTGGACTCGTGTGCGCCACCTCAAAAGAGTTACTTGCAGTCGTAGTTCAGGATAGCCACCGAGTCAAAGCTGGCTTGCTGCAGTTAAACTCCACCACCCCCTTTGTTGATACCGATGCATATGTAGATAGTCCTGATGTAAGTCTTGCTGGGTACATTTGTACTCACGTTTGCTTATTTTATGTTTTGCAGAGAGACGTCAGTCTCGCTAGTAGTTCCGTGTGGACTTCGACATTTAGCTTGATACCTCAGCTACGATCTTGTGCCCTCGGCAGGATCTGGTAGATAGTCAGGCTTCTCAGCCTTTTTCGTTTATAGATGTCTGTACTCAGACATGTTAAGCTTCCGCATGTGCTTTGACTTGTATGCTCTGAATGTTGGGTCATGAGACCCATGTTTGTAATATCTGGCTCTTCGGAGCCTAATGAATAAATACTCTAAGTCGTAGAGTCTTGTTGTGATGCCATGTTGTATTTGCACATATCGAGCATATTGTGTGTATGATTGAAATGCTTGGTATGTGTGGGATCCGACAACCTAGTTGTTTATCCTTGGTAGCCTCTCCTATGGGGAAATGTAGTCTTGTGCTTCCATGAGCCATAGTAGTCCGCTACAGCCCGGTTCACCGGAGTCCTGCTAGCCCAGCACTACTGCTCCGGAACACTTGACTGGCCGGCATGTGATTCACTTCGTTCCTGTGTCTGTCCCTTCGGGGAAATGTCACACGGTGACATCCGGAGTCCTGCCTAGCCTGCTACAGCCCGGGTTCCCGGAGTCCTGTTAGCCCAGAGCTACAGCCCGGATTCGCACGCTGCTGACCGACATGCTCGATGTTGATTCATGTATGCCTGTCCCCATAAGTTAGTGCCACTTTGGGTTCACGACTAGTCATGTCGGCCCGGGTTCTCTGTCATATGGATGCTAGCGACACTATCATATACGTGAGCCAAAAGGCGCAAACGGTCCCGGGCCATGGTAAGGCGACACCCGTGGGAATACCGTGCGTGAGGCCACAAAGTGATATGAGGTGTTACCGGCTAGACCGATGTGACTTGGAATCGGGGTCCTGACAAACTGCGCCGTCGTCGTGTTCATGGGGAGACAACGGAATGCGTCGTGTTCATCGGGAGGAAACGGAACGCGTGGGAGCCAACCAGCTTGGACGGAACAACCGATGGAAACGAGCCCTGGCGTACAGCAGAACGGAGGAAACGGCCTTGTGTTCGACCGGCCATGTTCGAAACGGGATCCTGTTCATCGGGAGGGGTCTGGTGTACCGCAAAACGGAGGAAACGGACCTCCTATGGTTGAAACGGGGGTCCTTTTGATCGGGAGGCTGTGGCGTACCGTAAAACGGAGGAAACGGACTTGTGTTGGAGCGCTATAGTCGAAATGGGGGTCCTGTTCATCGGGAGGGGTGTGGCGTACCGCAAAACGGGACTCCACGGGATACTGTTCATCTGCACCGTCGACCCCCTCCAGCCTCCACGGGCTACTGTTCATCCACCGTCGACCTCCTCCAGCCTCCACCTATGACTGTTCATCCACGGGCTCCTGTTCATCCAGCCTCCACCGCGCGCTACTTCACCGGCTACTGTTCAACCAGCCCTCTCCACGGGCTCCTGTTCAACCACCCCTCCACGGGCTACTGTTCATGCAGCCCTCCACCGTCTACTGTTCATCCTGCCCTCCACGGGGTGGTCCCATTCATCCTGCCCTCCACGGGGTCCTGTTCATCCAGCCCCAACCGGCTCGAACGATTCGGGTCGTGTTCATCCACCCCCACCGGGAACTGTTCATCCAGAGGCAACGCCACGGGGTCTTGTTCATCCACCCCCACAGGGAACTATTCATCCAACCCCCCCCCCACAACGCTCACTGTACATCCAGAGGCAGCATCGATCGGCTTTAGTTAGCAGCAGTAGTGAAGGAATCGCTCGATCGGGTTCCGTTAACAGCCATCGATCGATCGCTCAGGTTCAGTAACACGTAGCCTGCAGTGCAACCGCTTTGGTTCAGTTAGAGCCCAACGCCTCGCTCGGGTTCAGTTAGAGCCCAACGCCTCGCACACACGAGCGTACGTACAAGAGAAACGCGCATCGCTCGGCCCCCGACCACCCACCGTAACCGGGGACTCCCGGATATTTTCCGCGCCCTCACTTCTACCACGGTTTTTTCCGTCATGGACGGCCCAAAGAATGTCATGGAGCTGCGTCTCCGGCCCGCCCAGGATGAAAAGCCCATTTTCTGTCATGATTTTTTGTCATAGAAGTAGGACCCCACCACACCTACGATGATACCGGGTTTTGTCACAATTATCATCATAGAAGTGTCATAAGTATGACAGAAAAGATTTTCGTTCGGCCCAAAATGTCACGGACGAGACTTTTTTTTGTAGTGAGAGCTGTTCTGTTGGGGAAACTTCCCTCCGGGAGGGGGAAATAATCGCCATCGTCATCACCAACGATATAAAGTGACGTTCTTTTGCATAAAGATTTCGTGCATCCAACCCTAAAAGCACATGACAACCTCTGCTTCCCTCTGCGAAGGGCCTATCTTTTACCTTTGTCTTTTACCTTTTACAAGAGGCATGGTGATCTTCACCTTTCCTTTTTACATTTTATCCTTTGGCAAGCACCTTGTGTTGGAAAGATCCTGATATATATATATCCAATTGGATGTAAGCTAGCATGAACTATTATTGTTGACATTACCCTTGAGGTAAAAGGTTGGGATGCAACACTATAAGCCCCTATCTTTCTCTGTGTCTGATTAAAACTCCATACCCACAAGTATTGCGTGAGTGTTAGCAATTATGAAAGACTAAATGATAGTTGAGTATGTGGACTTGCTGAAAAGCTCTTATATTGTCTCTTTCCGATGTTATGAGAAATTGCAATTGCTTCAATAACCGAGATCATAGTTTGTTGGTTCTCAATGAAGTTTCTGATTCATACTTGACATTGTGAATAGATTATTACTTGAGCATAAGAAATCAGATGACAATATATATATATATATATATATATATGTTGCTGTTATAAGAATTATCATGATGGCCGCATGTCCGTATTTTATTTTATCGACACCTCTATCTCTTAACATGTGGACATATTTTTCGATATCGGCTTCCACTTGAGGAGAAGCGAGGTCTAAGCTTGGGGGAGTTGATACGTCCATTTTGCATCATGCTTTTATATCGATATTTATTGCATTATTGGCTGTTATTACACGTTATGTCACAATACTTATGCCTATCTCTTATTTTACAAGGTTTACATGAAGAGGGAGAATGCCGGCAGCTGGAATTCTGGGCTGGAAAAGAAGCAAATATTAGAGACCTATTCTGCACAGCTCCAAAAGTCTTGAAACTTCACGGAGGCACGTTTTGGAATTAATAAAAAATATTGGCGAAAGAATCCACCAGAGGGGGCCCACACCCAGGCCACGAGGGTGGGGGGCGTGCCCCCTGCCTCGTGGGCCCCCTAGCAGGCCTCCGGTGCCCATCTTCTTCTATATGAAGTCTTTTACCCTGGAAAAAATCATAAGCAAGCTTTCGGGAAGAAACTCCGCCGCCATGAGGCGGAACCTTGGCGGAACCAATCTAAGGCTCCCGCAGAGCTGTTCTGCCGGGGAAACTTCCCTCCGAGAGGGGGAAATCATCGCCATCACCAGCGATCCTCTCATCGGGATGGGGTCAATCTCCATCAACATCTTCACCAGCACCATCTCCTCTAAAACCCTAGTTCATCTCTTGTATCCAATCTTTGTCCCAAAGCCTCAGATTGGTACCTGTGGCTTGCTAGTAGTGTTGATTACTCCTTGTAGTTGATGCTAGCTGGTTTATTTGGTCGAAGATCATATGTTCAGATCCTTTATGCATATTAATACCCCTCTGATTATGAACATGAATATGATTTGTGAGTAGTTACATTTGTTCCTGAGGACATGGGAGAAGTCTTGCTATAAGTAGTCATGTGAATTTGGTATTCGTTCGATATTTTGATGAGATGTATGTTGTCTCTCCTCTAGTGGTGTTATGTGAACGTCGACTACATGACACTTCACCATTATTTGGGCCTAGAGGAAGGCATTGGGAAGTAATAAGTAGATGATGGGTTGCTAGAGTGACAGAAGCTTAAACCCTAGTTTATGAGTTGCTTCGTAAGGGGCTGATTTGGATCCATATGTTTCATGCTTTGGTTAGGTTTACCTTAATACTTCTTTTGTAGTTGCAGATGCTTGCAATAGGGGTTAATCATAAGTGGGATGCTTTTCCAAGAAAGGGCAGTACCCAAGCACCGGTCTACCCACATACCAAATTATCAAAGTAACGAACGCGAATCATATGAGCGTGATGAAAACTAGCTTGATTGGTAATTCCCATGTGTCCTCGGGAGTGCTTTTCTCTATATAAGAGTTTGTCCAGGCTTGTCCTTTTCTACAAAAAGGATTGGGCCATCCTGCTGCACCTTATTTACTTTCATTACTTGTTACCCATTACAAATTACCTTATCACAAAACTATCTGTCACCGATAATTTCAGTGCTTGCAGAGAATACCTTACTGAAAACCGCTTATCATTTCCTTCTACTCCTCGTTGGGTTCGATACTCTTACTTATCGAAAGGACTACGATAGATCCCCTATACTTGTGGGTCATCAAGACTCTTTTCTGGCGCCATTGCCGGGGAGTGAAGCGCCTTTGGTAGGTGGAATTTGGTAAGGAAAAATTTATATAGTGTGCTGAAATTTAATGTCAGTTGTTACTATGGAACATAATCCTTTGAGGGGCTTGTTTGGGGTATCTTCACCCCAACCAGTAGAGCAAAGAGTTGCTCCTCAACATACTGAACCTACTGAAAATGTTTACTTTAAAATTCCTTCGGGTATGATAGACAAACTGCTAGCTAATCCTTTTACAGGAGATGGAACATTACATCCGGATTTGCACCTAATCTATGTGGATGTTTGTGGATTATTTAAGCTTGCTGGTATGCCCGAGGATGTTATCAAGAAGAAGGTCTTCCCTTTATCTTTGAAGGGAGAGGCATTGACATGGTTTAGGCTATGTGATGATATGGGATCATGGAACTACAACCGACTGAAATTGGAATTTCATCAGAAGTTTTATCCTATGCATCTTGTTCATCGTGATCGTAATTATATACATAATTTTTGGCCTCACGAAGGAGAAAGCATCGCTCAAGCTTGGGGGAGGCTTAAGTCAATGTGATATTCATGCCCCTATCATGAGCTCTCAATAGAAATGATTATTCAAAAAATATATGCTCGACTTTCTCTCAATAACCGCTCCATGCTCGATCTTCTTGTACTGGCTCTTTTATGATGAAGACTATTGAATTCAAATCAGATTTATTGGAAAGAATTAAATGCAACTCTGAAGATTTGGATCTCGGCGAAGGTAAGAAGTCAGGTATAAAACCTAAGTTTGATTGTGTTAAATCTTTTATGGATACCGATGTTTTCCATGAATTTAGCACTAAATATGGACTTGACTCTGAGATAGTAGCTTCTTTTTGTGAATATTTTGCTACTCATGTTGATCTCCCAAAGGAGAAGTGGTTTAAATACAATCCTCCCACTGAAGTAAAAGTAGTTGCACCTATTAAAGTTGAAGAACAGACTATCACTTATAATGATCCTGTCGTTCCTACTGCTTATATTGAGAAACCACCTTTCCCTGTTAGGATAAAGGATCATGCTAAAGCTTCAACTGTGGTCAATAAAAGTAACATTAAGACACCCAAACCGCTTGAGCAAATTAAAGTTGAACCTAGTGTTGCTATGGTTAAAGATCTCTTGGCTGATAATATTGATGGGCATGTTTTTTACTTCTGCAATGAAGCTGCTAGAATTGCTAGACCTAATGCTAAAAATAAACATAGACCTGTTGTAGGCATGCCTATTATTTCTGTTAAGATAGGAGATCATTGTTATCATGGCTTATGTGATATGGGTGCTAGTGCAAGTGCAATACCTCACTCTTTATACAAAGAAATTATGCATGATATTGCACCTGCTGAGATAGAAGAAATTGATGTTACAATTAAGCTTGCCAATACAGATACTATTTCACCAGTTGGGATTGTTAGAGATGTTGAAGTCTTGTGTGGGAAAGTTAAATATCCTGCTGATTTCTTGTTCTTGGTTCCCCACATGATAACTTTTGTCCCATTATATTTGGTAGACCCTTCTTGAATACTGTTAATGCTAGGATAGATTGCGAAAAGGATGTTGTTACTATTGGTTTGGGGGATATGTCCCATGAGTTTAACTTTGCTAAATTTCGTAGACAACCCCGTGACGAGGAATTGCCTAGTAAAGATGAAATTATTGGTCTTGCTTCTATTGTCGTGCCTCCTAGTGATCCTTTAGAACAATATTTGCTAGACCATGAAAATGATATGTTTATGAATGAAAGAAGGGAAATAGATGAAGTATTCTTTAAACAAGGACCTATTTTGAAACATAACTTGCCTGTTGAAATCCTAGGGGATCCTCCTCCACCCAAGGGAGATCCCATGTTTGAGCTTAAACCATTGCCTGATACTCTTAAATATGCTTATCTTTATGAAGAGAAGATATATCCTATTATTATTAGTGCTAACCTTTCAGAGCATGAAGAAAAGAAATTATTGAAAACTCTGAGGAAGCACAGTACTGCTATTGTATATACTCTTGATGATCTTAAGGGCATTAGTCCCACTCTATGCCAACACAAAATAAAATTGAAGAAAGATGCTAAACCGGTTGTTGATCACCAACGACTGTTAAATCCTAAGATGAAAGAAGTGGTAAGGAAAGAAATACTAAAGCTTCTGGAGGCAGGTATAATTTATCCCGTTGCTGATAGTCAGTGGGTAAGTCCTGTCCATTGTGTCCCTAAGAAGGGAGGTATTACTGTTGTTCCTAATGATAAAGATGAATTGATCCCACAAAGAATTATTACAGGTTATAGAATGGTAATTAATTTTGCAAATTAAATAAGGCTACTACAAAGGATCATTACCCCTTACCTTTTATTGATCAAATGCTAGAAAGATTATCCAAACATACACATTTTTCCTTTCTAGATGGTTATTCCGGTTTCTCTCAAATACCTGTGTCAAAAGAGGATCAAGAAAAGACCACTTTTACTTGCCCTTTCGGTACCTTTGCTTATAGGCGTATGCCTTTTGGTTTATGTAACGCACCTACTACCTTTCAAAGATGCATGATGGCTATATTCTCTGATTTTTATGAAAAGATTGTTGAGGTTTTCATGGATGATTTCTCCGTATATGGAACTTCTTTTGATGATTGCTTGAGCAACCTTGATCGAGATTTGTAGAGATGTGAAGAAACTAACTTTGTCTTGAATTGGGAGAAGTGCCACTTTATGGTTAATGGAGGTATTGTCCTGGGGCATAAAATTTCTGAAAGAGGTATTGAAGTTGACAAAGCTAAAGTCGATGCTATTGAAAAGTTGCCGTGTCCCAAGGACATTAAAGGTATAAGAAGTTTACTTGGTCATGCCGGTTTTTATAGGAGGTTCATTAAGGACTTCTCCAAAATCTCTAGGCCTCTGACTAATCTCTTACAAAAAGATATTCCTTTTGTCTTTGATCATGATTGTGTAGAAGCATTTGAAATACTTAAGAAAGATTTGATTTCTGCACCTATTGTTCAGCCACCTGATTGGAACCTACCCTTTGAAATTATGTGTGATGCTAGTGATTATGTCGTAGGTGTTGTTCTAGGACAAAGAGTTGATAAGAAATTAAATGTTACCCAATATGCTAGTAAAACTCTAGACGATGCCCAGAGAAATTATGCTACTACTGAAAAAGACTTTTTCGCAGTTGTATTTGCTTGTGATAAGTTCAGACCTTATATTGTTGATTCTAAAGTAATTGTTCACACTGATCATGCTGCTATTAAATACATTATGGAAAAGAAAGATGCTAAACCTAGACTTATTAGATGGGTTCTCTTGCTACAAGAATTTGATTTGCGTATTATCGATAGAAAGGGAGCTGAGAACCCCGTTGCAGACAACTTGTCTAGGTTAGAGAATGTTCTTGATGACCCACTACCTATTGATGATAGCTTTCCTGATGAACAATTAGCTGCCATAAATGCTTCTCGTACTACCCCATGGTATGCTGATTATGCTAATTACATTGTTGCTTAATTTATACCACCTAGTTTCACATACCAGCAAAAGAAACAGTTTTTCTATGATTTAAGACATTACTTCTGGGATGACCCACACCTTTATAAAGAAGGAGTAGATGGTGTTATTAGATGTTCTATACCTGAGCATGAATAGGAACAGATCCTACGCAAGTGTCACTCCGAGGCTTACGGACGACACCACGGTGGAGATAGAACTGCACATAAGGTATTGCAATCCGGTTTTTATTGGCCTACTCTCTTCAAAGATGCTCGTAAGTTTGTCTTGTCTTGTGATGAATGTCAAAGAATTGGTAATATTAGTAGACGTCAAGAAATGCCTATGAACTATTCACTTATTATTGAGCCATTCGATGTTTGGGGCTTTGATTATATGGGACCGTTTCCTTCCTCTAATCGGTATACACATATCTTAGTTGCTGTTGATTACATTACTAAGTGGGTAGAAGCTACTCCAACTAGTAGTGCTGATCATAACACCTCTATTAAGATGCTTAAAGAAGTTATTTTTCCGAGGTTTGGAGTCCCTAGATACTTAATGACTGATGGTGGTTCACATTTTATTCATGGTGCCTTTCGTAAAATGCTTGCTAAGTATGATGTTAATCATAGTATTGCATCTCCATATCACCCGCAGTCTAGTGGTCAAGTAGAACTTAGTAATAGAGAGCTCAAATTAATTTTGCAAAAGACTGTTAATAGATCTAGAAAGAATTGGTCCAAGAAACTTGAGGATGCATTATGGGCCTATAGAACTGCATATAAATATCCTATGGGTATGTCTCCGTATAAAATGGTTTATGGAAAAGCATGTCACTTACCTCTCGAACTAGAACATAAGGCATATTGGACCATTAAAGAGCTCAGTTATGATTTCAAGCTTGCCGATGAGAAGAGGCTACTTGACATTAGCTCACGTGATGAATGGAGAACCCAGGCCTATGAGAATGCCAAACTGTTTAAAGAAAAAGTTGAAAGATGGCATGACAAAAGGATACAAAAGCGTGAGTTTAATGTAGGTGATTATGTTTTGCTATACAACTCTCATTTAAGATTTTTTGCAGGAAAACTCCTCTCTAAATGGGAAGGGCCTTACGTTATCGAGGAGGTCTATCGTTCCGGTGCCATAAAAATCAACAACTTCAAAGGCACAAATCCAAAGGTGGTGAACGGTCAAAGAATCAAACATTACATCTCAGGTAATCCCATAAATGTTGAAACTAATGTTATTGAAACCGTAACCCCGGAGGAATACATAAGGGACACTTTCCAGGACGTTTCAGACTCCGAAAAGGAATAGGTATGTGGTACGGTAAGTAAACCGACTCCAAAACAGTTCTAATGGTAATTTTTCTCCGTTTTGGAATATTTAAGAAAATAGGAAAATAAGAAGTAGTCCCGGAAGGACACGAGGCTTCCACAAGGGTGGAGGGCGCGCCCCCTGCCTCGTGGGCACCTCGTGTGCTCTCCGGACTCCGTTTTCTTGCACGATACTTCTTTTGGTCGGTAAAAATTCATTATATAATCTCCCAAAGGTTTTGACCACCGTACCACGCAAATATCCTCTGTTTTTGTTTCAAGCTATTTTTCTGACAGATCTAGATCACCATGACGTCTCCAAGTGCTCCCAAGGACAAGTTCTTCGAGAAGGTCATCAACCCCTACCTCGCGGAAGTGCTGCAACATCCTCAAACCATTGAGATGCGTGAGGGGTTGCTGCACATCAGCGATGTTGAGGGACCAAGGAGGACCGGAAGCGTGGAGACAAGGCTCGAGGCAATGGAGCAACAAGTTTTCAAGTGTCAGGAGATGGTGGAGCGTGGACTCGACTCCAATCACATAATGATCATGGAGTTCACCAACAACCACAAGCTGGATGCCAAGGACATTGGGGAGGCCATCTTCAAGCTTCATGAGAAAATCGAGCACCTCCAAGCCCAGATCTATGACCTACAAAACCAAAACTGTGAGTATGAATATAGATTCAAGAGGATGAGTTTGGCTGCAGATTTAAGGATCCCGGATACTCGATCATCCTTCTATGATGGTGAGCCTATGCCCTGGAAGAGGTACGACAAGCCTACATCATCAACAACTCCATCTCCTTCACCAGCAAAAGAGATATAATCACACGGGTACGGGCACTCCCCTTGGCAACTGCCAAGCTTGGGGGAGGTGCCCCGGTATCGTATCACCATCACACTCATACCTTTGCTGTTTTTCTTAGTTCGATCCTTTTAGTAATATCTTGATCTAGTAGAATAAAAGTATTAGTATGATCTAGTTTTGAGTTTTGCTTTATGATCCTTCTTTGTAACCGAGTCCGTGAGCTATATATAATAAAGATTAGTGTTGAGTCAAGGGCTTGATTATGTTGCTATGACTGTGAGGAAATAAAAGAAAAGAGAAAGAATAAAAAGAAATAAAAGAGATCATATTGATCTTATGGAGAGTAATGACGTCACATATAAATAGTATGATGAATAAAAGTTGTTGAGAGTTGACAAACATAGTTTTGGTCATCGTTGCAATTAATAGGAAGTAATTAAGAAAGAGAGTTTTTCACATATAAATATACTATCTTGGACATCTTTTATGATTGTGAGCACTCATTAAAATATGACATGTTAAAGAGTTGATGTTGGACAAGGAAGACAACGTAATGGGTTATGTATTCTTATATCTGAAATAAAGTATATTGTCATGGATCATCTAACATGTTGAGCTTGCCTTTCCCCCTCATGCTAGCCAACTTCTTTGCACCAAGTAGAGATACTACTTGTGCTTTCGAATACCCTTAAACCCAGTTTTGCCATGAGTGTCCACCATATCTACCTATGGATTGAGTAAGATCCTTCAAGTAAGTTGTCATGTTGCGTGCAATAAAAACTGCTCTCTAAATATGTATGATTTATTAGTGTGGAGAAAATAAACTTTATACGATCTTGTGATATGGAAGCAATAAAGCGACAGACTGCATAATAAAGGTCCATATCACAAGTGGCGATATAAAGTGACGTTCTTTTGCATTAAGATTTCGTGCATCCAACCCTAAAAGCACATGACAACCTCTGCTTCCCTATGCGAAGGGCCTATCTTTTACCTTTGTCTTTTACCTTATACAAGAGTCATGGTGATCTTCACCTTTCCTTTTTACATTTTATCCTTTGGCAAGCACCTTGTGTTGGAAAGATCCTGATATATATATATATATATGTATATATATATATATATATATATATATATATATATATCCAATTGGATGTAAGCTGGCATGAACAATTATTGTTCACATTACCCTTGAGGTAAAAGGTTGGGATGCAACACTATAAGCCCCTATCTTTCTCTGTGTCCGATTAAAACTCCATACCCACAAGTATTGCGTGAGTGTTAGCAATTATGAAAGACTAAATGATAGTTGAGTATGTGGACTTGCTGAAAAGCTCTTATATTGTCTCTTTCGGATGTTATGAGAAATTGCAATTGCTTCAATAACCGAGATCATAGTTTGTTGGTTCTCAATGATGTTTCTGATTCACACTTGACATTGTGAATAGATTATTACTTGAGCATAAGAAATCAGATGACAATATATATATATATGTTGCTGTTATAAGAATTATCATGATGGCCGCATGTCCGTATTTTATTTTATCGACACCTCTATCTCTTAACATGTGGACATATTTTTCGATATCGGCTTCCGCTTGAAGACAACCGAGGTCTAAGCTTGGGGGAGTTGATACGTCCATTTTGCATCATGCTTTTTATCGATATTTATTGCATTATTGGCTGTTATTACACGTTATGTCACAATACTTATGCCTATCTCTTATTTTACAAGGTTTACATGAAGAGGGAGAATGCCGGCAGCTGGAATTCTGGGCTGGAAAAGAAGCAAATATTAGAGACCTATTCTGCACAGCTCCAAAAGTCCTGAAACTTCACGGAGGCACGTTTTGGAATTAATAAAAAACATTGGCGAAAGAATCCACCAGAGGGGGCCCACACCCTGGCCACGAGGGTGGGGGGCGTGCCCCCTGCCTCGTGGGCCCCCTGGCAGGCCTCCGGTGCCCATCTTCTTCTATATGAAGTCTTTTACCCTGGAAATAATCATAAGCAAGCTTTCGGGAAGAAACTCCGCCGCCACGAGGCGGAACCTTGGTGGAACCAATCTAAGGCTCCCGCAAAGCTGTTCTGCCGGGGAAACTTCCCTCCGAGAGGGGGAAATCATCGCCATCACCAGTGATCCTCTCATCGGGATGAGGTTAATCTCCATCAACATCTTCACCAGCACCATCTCCTCTAAAACCCTAGTTCATCTCTTGTATCCAATCTTTCTCCCAAAGCCTTAGATTGGTACCTGTGGGTTGCTAGTAGTGTTGATTACTCCTTGTAGTTGATGCTAGTTGGTTTATTTGGTGGAAGATCATATGTTCAGATCCTTTATGCATATTAATACCCCTCTGATTATGAACATGAATATGATTTGTGAGTAGTTACATTTGTTCCTGAGGACATGGGAGAAGTCTTGCTATAAGTAGTCATGTGAATTTGGTATTCGTTCGATATTTTGATGAGATGTATGTTGTCTCTCCTCTAGTGGTGTTATGTGAACGTCGTCTACATGACACTTCACCATTATTTGGGCCTAGAGGAAGGCATTGGGAAGTAATAAGTAGATGATGGGTTGCTAGAGTGATAGAAGCTTAAACCCTAGTTTATCAGTTGCTTCGTAAGGGGCTGATTTGGATCCATATGTTTCATGCTATGGTTAAGTTTAACCTAATACTTCTTTTGTAGTTGCGGATGCTTGCAATAGGGGTTAATGATAAGTGGGATGCTTGTCCAAGAAAGGGCAGTACCGAAGCACCGGTCTACCCACATACCAAATTATCAAAGTAACAAAGGCGAATCATATGAGCGTGATGCAAACTAGCTTGATGATAATTCCCATGTGTCCTCGGGAGCACTTTTCTCTATATAAGAGTTTGTCCAGGCTTATCCTTTGCTACAAAAAGGATTGGGCCATCTTGCTGCACCTTATTTACTTTCATTACTTGTTACCCGTTACAAATTACCTTATCACAAAACTATCTGTCGCCGATAATTTCAGTGCTTGTAGAGAATACCTTGCTGAAAACCGCTTATCATTACCTTCTGCTCCTCGTTGGGTTCGACACTCTTGTGGGTCATCACGCCGCTCTTCTTCTCTTAAACCACTACCACTCCTCTCCTATTCCCATCCAAATCCAGCGCCGCTCCACTCCTCTTCCATTTCAAAACCACTGCTTCTCCTCTTCCATTCTAATCCAAAACCAGCATCGCTCCTCTCCTCTTCCATTCAAAAACCACCGCCGGCGAGTGATGGTGCTGCGGACAAGTAGATCGATGGAGGAGTACAACCGATATGTTTGTCTCGCAGGCGGCGACCATGTGAAGCTAGCTAGGATGTTGGAGATACATTCTTGGTTTGATAACCCAGAGCAATTAGCGGCGATGGCGAAAGCGATGGCCAAATATCTGGAAAAAGAGCGAAAAGGAGGTGATACACCAGGAGGGAGTCGCGCGGGAGTACATTGAGCTGCTCCTCTAGGCCATAGAGCAAACAGATTCACCAGATCCGTGTAATGCCCAGATAGTCTAGCTACAGTAATCCCCTACTAATGATGCCAAGGCATCACTGTTACTGTTGCTAATCTCACTTTGATTCAAAACCAATTCAAATTCAATTTTAAAATAAAGTCAAATAAATTATTTCGGCAAACAGTAAAACAAAAAATGTTCGCTGGGTTGAAAATATTCACTAACTAAATGTCATGAGTGATTCAACATCATTTGAGATAGCTAATTTCCCCTGGGAATTAAAGCAGTTCTAAATCATCATTTTTAAATGCTTTTCCGTTTGTGAAAAATCCAAATCAATTCAAACTCCTCCCAAACTTTTTGTGGCAGGTGCCAAATATTGTAATGTATTTATTTGGCCAAGTCCCACATTTTACAGAACTCCTTTTGGTAGCTAAAATATTGCATAGCATTTTTCTCTAAAAGGAAAAGAGAAAAAAAGGAAAAAGGAAAAAAAAGGCCCCCTACCCCCTGGGCCTAATCCACCCGAGCCGGCCCATCCAGCCCACTCCCTGCACCGGACACCTCCCTCTCCCTGTTCCTCTGTCCTGGTGTCGGTGTCAAAACTGGCGGATCTCGGGTAGGGGGTCCCGAACTGTGCGTCTAAGGCGGATGGTAACAGGAGGTGGGGGACACCATGTTTACCCAGGTTCGGGCCCTCTCGATGGAGGTAATACCCTACTTCCTGCTTGATTGATCTTGATGATATGAGTATTACAAGAGTTGATCTACCACGAGA
This sequence comes from Triticum aestivum, assembly GCF_018294505.1. Taxonomy (NCBI): domain Eukaryota; kingdom Viridiplantae; phylum Streptophyta; class Magnoliopsida; order Poales; family Poaceae; genus Triticum; species Triticum aestivum. Next base: position 74,161,481 of record NC_057802.1, read on the forward strand.
TCGTAGAGGCTAAACCCTATAAGCTAGCCTATGGTTATGATTGTTGTTGTCCTACGGACTAAACCCTTCGGTTTATATAGACACCGGAGGGGGCTAGGGTTACACAGAGTCGGTTACAAGGGAGGAGATCGACTTATCCGAATTGCCAAGCTTGCCTTCCACGCAAAGGAGAGTCCCACCCGGACATGGGACGGAGTCTTCAATCTTGTATCTTCATAGTCCAACAGTCCGGCCAAAGTATATAGTCCGGCTATCCGAGGACCCCCTAATCCAGGACTCCCTCAGTAGCCCCTGAACCAGGCTTCAATGACGATGAGTCCGGCGCGCAGATTGTCTTTGGCGTTGCAAGGCGGGTTCTTCTCCAAATTCCGAGTACCTGTCGAGTAGTGTTCGGCTTCCCATGAATGTTGCACTCCTTGGCTTCCGCGCCTAATAATGGCAATCTTCCACGTGTCGAGCGAATGCGAGAAGTCGGGGCATTTTTACACTTGCCACCCTAATCCTGTGAGCAAATCATTTATTTAAAGAGCCGGGGATCCCCAGATCCAGATCACACCATCCACCCACAGCAAGTATCCATCGGAGCGCGCCCGGAAAAGCCCATCCCATCATGGCCGGCCATCGCAACTCCTCCTCTCGCTCCCGTAGCACTAAGCCAGGCAATTGGAAGAAGTGTTCCGTCCCACACAGCTAATTAGTAGAGTTACAGACCCAGGGGTTTCTCCCTGCAGCGTATATGGTCCCCGTCCGAGCCGGCCTAGCCACTTACAATGGCGGGGAGCAAGTGGAGAGCTTTCCCAACCCATCCATGGGGGAGCGGGTATGCCTTATCCCTTACTTATTAAGGGGACATGGATTTCCAATCCATCCGTTCCTCCGCGGGCTCCTGGAGTTCTACGGCCTCCAGCTGCATAACTTTACTCCCGCCTCCATATTACACATCGCTGGCTACATCGCCCTTTGCGAGCTGTTTTTGGGCTGTGAAGCTCATTTTGAGCTATGGAAGAGGCTATTCTGCCTCGTACCCCGTACACAGGAGGGGTCAATATATCAAGTGGGTGGAGCCGAGATATGGAGCATCGCCGGGACCGGATACCTGTCCGGTACTCCGAAGAAGACATCCAAAGACTGGCCTTCGGATTGGTTTTCTATGGAGGATGTCCCCATTCCGGACCCTATTCGGATGGGCCTTCCTGAGTTCAATAACGCCCCTTTGAAGAAACGCCGCAGCTGGCGCCCTCGAAGCCCCTAGGAGGAAGATAACAGAGAGGTCCTTTACCTGATGGGCCGGATAAAAGCGCTGGCCGAATCAGGATTGACCATAATCGAGGTTATGTCAATATGTATAATGCGGGGGGTGCAGCCACTTCAATATCGGGGACAACCCATGTGGCACTTCAATGGAGAAGACGATGCCATCCACTGCGGTCATAAAGGTCCGGACTCCGTCGCTGCTCTAGCGAAAATACTGTCCGATTTATATAAAGGAGAGGAAGAGGAGTTCATCTGCATTAAGCCACGGGATGGATTCTCCATGTACAACCCCCCCAAACTGGGTGAGTTACTACTTTTTACTCCAGACCTTCCCGCATTCTTCGTCATAAGTAATTACCTTGCTATTTCATAGCAGGAACTGCGAAAAGCTGTGAGGGAGGTCCACAGCCCGTCTCCACAACCAGAGGACCCTGACCGGGCCCTCGACCCCAGACTTGAAGAAGATCTGGACACATTTGTGGTGCTCATCGACATGACGTTCTATAAGTTAAGCTGCGACGGTGCCTTGGTGGCCATCATAGCCGATTATCCTGGACTGCTCCCTTCATCGCATGTAAGTAAAACCGGAGTCCCAACTTCCGAGAAGGATCCCTTTTTTGCACACATATGGTGTCTTACAGGGAAGGCCCTCGGGACGCCATGCCGAACCCGTAGTGACTCACCAACAAGGGGCACCGAAACCGGGTAGGCTTAAAAGGAAGGCGGTCAAGACTGAGACGCTGTCACAGAGGTATGAAAAAGAACCCTGCTCCGTGGTTGTCGTCTTGAAAATATAATGACGTCCATGGTTCCTGGCAGGAAAAACGCTCACCGGACCGTATCCGGAGAGCCTGCCGACCACGCCTCCACCAGCCGGGCTCCAGAGCCAGACTTAGAGGCAGATGCTAAGGTGGGGACAACGCCGGATGTTCCTCCTACAAAGGATGCGGATAGGCTGTCCGCTACGAATTCCAAAGTGGAGAGTGCCATGAATCACAGGCATCGCCGGGCCATACTCCGCGACCCTTGTTTCTCTGAAGAGGTGTTCGATGCCTTCAACTCAGTAAACGCGTACATCCGAGCTGCTCAAAGTGGTCTTGCCAGAGCCACGGACCAGTATGTAAAGGATATACAGGTAAGAAAATCTGATAATTATGTATATCAGTAGCCCCTGAGACTTGAAACAGTTGACACAACTGATTTAAGGATCATTATGTGCGTAGGTTCTTACGGAGAAGAATACCCAGTTGTCTCAAGAGCTGGAGGAGTGCAAAGCCCAGCTACGGGCCGCAGTTGCCGCAATGAAGGAGTCCGAGAAGGCCCCATCTGGTAACACTTGTTTTTATCAAAAAGAATGACATGTACCGGTTAGTATGCGGCATGCATGCAAATTTAACAAAAGATTCTGCAGATGATCCCGGAGTGAATCTGAAGGTCGTACGGGGGGATGAGCAACATGCTCAACGACAGCTAAAGGCTGGCGAGCGCGTGCTTACACACGTTAGGCAGGAGAAAAATGATCTCCAAGATGCCAATACCCGGCTGGGCGTTGAACTGAAAGATGTTCGGGCCCAGCTTGCTAACTCCGTAAAGGAGAATAAGAGGCTTCGACGCGGCATTTTTAGTAAGTGCTTGAACAAACTTTTATAGAGTTCGGCAAAGAAACCGGCTAACAGAGTTATATCTGTAGGTATGCTGACGGGTCGTCCCGCAGAGGAGATGCACGGGTCTGCGGGTGATCTTCTGCCAGAGCTCTCACAACTGCACGAACAAGTTCGGCAGGTGATGCAGGGCATTGCCCAGGCCTTGTGGCCATCCACCTCCCTGCCAGGAGGTATGGGGGAGCTTGTAAAGATGCTCAAGGGAGCGCGGCGGTGCTTCTGATTATGGAAGATATCTGCCTGCCGACAAGGTGCAAGGGAAGCCTGGGCCATGGTGAAGACTCGATATACCAAGGCTGACCCGAACCATATGGCCGAAGTTGGACCTGTGGGGTCTGACGGGAAAGAGATCCCTGTCAGTTTGGTCTATGACCAGGTGAAATTAGCCGCAAAGTATTCCCAACAGGATTGTAGGCTAGACATCCTGTTGGATGGTATAGAAGAAGAATTTAGTCAGTCTAAATGACTATGTACTTCAAGTGACATATATTGTCCCTAGCTGGATTGTAAATCATTTGTCATGGCGGACCTTTTCGCTTCGACCTCCAGACCCGACAGTCCGGAGTGTATCCGAATACCCGCTCAGTTATGTAAAAACCGGGGTACACGTGGAAACCAGGCGTAGGGGTCATAACTGCTTGAACAGACAAGTACCCAACTAGCTATGTTATATTACATGGATAGTAAGAAACATCTTCCAGGGAGAATAGTTCCGTTAAGGGTTCCTTTCCCTTGTACGCATTCATTAATGTGCATGCCCGAACTGCGAAAAGAGTCGCAGGATATAAACATCTGGGGGCTTGTATTGAAATAAGTAAAAGTCATCTTTTGTTCACCGACCGAATATTCCCTTAAGAATGCTAGCTTTCGGCTTCACCCAGTCTGAGGTACACATCCGGCTGACCCGGCAGTAACAATCGCAGAGGTGCTCCCCTTATGCCCTAGCCGAATTAACGGGAACGTAGGGCATAAACACAAGAGCCAGGCAACCCAGCTTGGCCAAAACTTAAGTCATATCGATGCATATAATGGCGAAGAAAAGGTACATGTGGAAAAGTAACACATGTGCGGGGGCATAGAGCCCGGAACATAGTTATATTAAGCTTCTGTATAAGAAGCGCCCGGGTATAATGAGCATGCCTAGCGCGTCAAGATTGTGTAGTCAAGACACATTTTAACCTTTTAAGGCCGTGAAGAAAAAAGGGAAGAAAGAAAGAAAAGAGACAGGTAACAGATATATATATAAAAAATTGACGGAGGTAAGGAGACGAACATAGAGTCCGGCACTAGGTGTAAAACCTTCGGAGTCTGGCCGTGTTCCATGGGTTTGGCTCGAGTCGATTGTCCGATGCGTCCCGCAGACGGTAAGCTCCACCGGTCAGAACTTTGTCAATAATGAAGGGACCTTCCCATTTGGGCTTGAGCTTGTCCTTTTTCTTCTCTCGTAGGCGTAGAACGAGTTCGCCAATGTTATAAGTTTTGGCCCGTACTTCTCTGCTTTGATACCGTCGAGCCTATTGCTGATAGAATGCGGAGCGGGCTTTTGCCACGTCACACTCCTCCTCCAGGGCGTCCAAACTGTCCTGCCGATCAAGCTCGGCTTCTTTCTCTTCGTACATGTGCACTCGAGGTGAGTCATGAATGATGTCGCAGGGCAGTACCGCCTCTGCGCCGTACACCATAAAAAACGGTGTGTATCCGGTAGTGCGATTCGGCGTGGTCCGCAGCCCCCCATAGTACGGAGTCGAGCTCCTCAACCCAGTGCGTATCTGATTCCTTCAAGGATCGCACTAATCTGGGTTTAATGCCGCTCATAATGAGACCATTTGCTCGCTCGACCTGACCGTTTGTTTGGGGGTGATAGACGGAGGCATAATCGAGCTTAATGCCCATGTTGCCGCACCATGTTTTTACCTCATCGGCTGTAAAGTTCGAGCCGTTATCGGTGATGATGCTGTGGGGGACACCGTAACGGTGTACAACCCCGGATATGAAGTCTATCACTGGTCCGGACTCGGCCGTTTTAACTGGTTTGGCTTCTATCCATTTGGTGAATTTATCCACCATGACCGATAGGTACTTTTTCTTATGGCTTCGTCCTTTAAGGGGTCCGACCATATCAAGCCCCAGACCGCGAAGGGCCAAGTAATGGGGATTTTTCGGAGAGCAGTAGGTGGCAGATGGCTTTGGTTTGCAAAAAGCTGGCAACCGACGCAACGTTGGACGAGGTCCTGTGCGTCTGCTCGGGCCGTCGGCCAATAAAAACCTGTACGGAAGGCCTTGCTTACAAGGGCCCGAGCTGCGGCGTGATGGCCGCCGAGTCCAGCATGGTGCCAAAAGTTGCCGTCCTTCCTCTTCGGAGATGCACCTTTGAAGTACTCCGGTAACACTTTTCTTATAAAGCTCTCCCTTGTGGACCTTGTAGGCTTTAGACCGGCGCACAATGCAACGTGCCTCGTTTGGGTCCTCAGGGAGTTCTTGCCTAGTTAGGTAGGCCAAGAGGGGTTCTATCCACGGGGCGATGACAGCCATAATCACGTGGGCCGAAGGCGTTATTTCAGTGGCAGAGCCTCCGATTACGTCAGAGTGTTCGGTATCTGGTGTTGTGGCCGGGTCCGGACTGTTGTTGCCGGTCTCTCCTTCCCATACCACGAATGGCTTAAACAGCCTTTCCAAGAAGATATTAAGTGGGACAGGGTCGCGCTTAGCGCCGATGCGGGCGAGGATATCCGCCGCTTGATTGTTTTCTCGGACCACATGGTGGAACTCGAGCCCCTTGAACCGGGCTGAAATTTTGAGGACGGCGTTGCAGTAAGCCGCCATTTTCGGATCCTTGGCTTCGAAGTCTCCATTTATTTGAGATATTGCAAGGTTCGAATCCCCACGCACCTCTAGGCATTGAATGCCCATGGAGACTGCCATCCGGAGACCATGTAACAGGGCCTCATATTCTGCTGCGTTGTTGGAGTCTGTGTATAATATTTGGAGTACGTATTGGACTGTATCTCCGGTGGGGGATGTCAGGACGACGCCTGCCCCCAGACCAGCCAGCATTTTAGAGCCGTCAAAGTGCATGATCCAATTGGAGTACGCGCCGTACTCTTTAGGGAGTTCGGCTTCTGTCCATTCGGCGACGAAATCAGCCAGTACTTGTGACTTAATGGCTCACCGTGGTTTGTATGTTATGTCGAACAGGAGGAGCTCAATAGCCCATATAGCAATCCGGCCCGTGGCATGGTTATTTATTATGTCGTTGAGTGGTACTTCAGAGGCCACCGTAATTGAACACTCTTGAAAGTAGTGTCGTAGTTTCCGGGATGCCATGAAGACCGCGTATGCTATCTTTTGATAATGTGGGTACCGTGATTTGCATGGAGTGAGGACAGTGGATACGTAGTATACCGGCTTTCGAAGCGGGAACTTATGTCCGTCCGTCTCTCGTTCGACGATGAGCACTGCGCTTACAACTTGGTGTGTTGCCGCTATATATAACAGCATTGGTTCGCCGATATTTGGCGCGGCCAAGATTGGGTTGCTGGCCAAGACGGCCTTTATTTCTTCCAATCCAGCCGTGGCCGCATCCATCCACTTGAATTGTTCGGTGCGTCGAAGAAGGCGATAAAGAGGTAGTGCCTTTTCTCCTAATCGGGAGATAAAGCGGCTTAAGGTAGCCACGCATCCAGTTAATTTCTGGATTTGCTTGAGGTCTGTTGGGATAGCCAACTGTGACAGAGCTTGGATTTTAGCCGGATTTGCTTAAATTCCTCTATTGGAGATGATGAAGCCCAAGAGCTTTCCGGCGGGCACGCCGAAAACACATTTTTCCGGATTGAGCTTGATGTCATATGTTCGGAGATTGTCGAACGTGAGCCTCAAGTCGTCTATTAAGGATTCAACGTGTCTGGTTTTAATGACCACATCGTCTACGTATGCCTCCACTGTTTTGCCGATTTGTGTCTCCAGGCATGTTTGAATCATGCGTTGATAGGTTGCACTGGTGTTTTTTAGCCCGAAAGGCATGGTGTTAAAACATAAAGGGCCGTATGGTGTTATGAATGCCGTTGCGGCTTGATCGGACTCCGCCATCTTAATTTGATAGTATCCGGAGTATGCGTCGAGGAAACACAATGAGTCATGACCTGCGATGGCGTCGATAATTTGATCGATGCGGGGGAGGGGGAAGGGATCCTTGGGGCAAGCCTTGTTAAGGTCCTTGAAATCGACACATAGGCGCCAGGATTTGTCCTATGGTACCATCACCAGGTTTGCTAGCCAGTCCGGATGTTTTATTTCTCTAATGAATCCGGCCTCGAGTAACTTGGCTAGCTCTTCTCCCATGGCTTGTCGCTTAGGCTCAGAGAAACGCCGAAGAGTCTGCTTGACCGGCTTGAACCCCTTTAGAATGTTAAGGCTATGCTTGGCCAGCCTGCGTGGGATTCCTGGCATGTCTGAAGGATGCCAGGCGAAGATGTCCCAATTCTCGCGCAAGAACTCCCGCAGTGCGGCGTCTGTTGTGGGGTTCAGTTGTGCCCCGATGGATGCTGTTTTTGTAGGGTCCGTTGGGTGGACTTGGAATTTGACTATTTCGTCTGCTGGTTTAAAAGAGGTGGACTTGGGTCTTTTGTCGAGTATCATGTCGTCCATGTCCACTGTGGAGCGCAGCGCAGTTAGTTCTTCGGCCACAAGGGCTTCGGATAACACCTTGAGGGCTAGTGCGGCGGTTTTATTTTCAGCGCAGAGTGATATGTCCGGATCACTAGCTAGAGTGATGATTCCATTGGGCCCGGGCATTTTTGAGCTTCATGTACCCGTAATGGGGTATAGCTTGGAAGATCGTGAATGCCTCCCGCCCTAAAAGGGCGCGGTATCCGCTACTGAACGGGGCCACTTGGAATTTGATTTCTTCGGACCTATAATTCTCCGGCGTGCCGAATACCACACCTAGTGTGATTTTTCCAACACATCGTGCCTCCCGACTTGGGATGATTCCTCTGAAGGTCGTGCTGCTTTGCTCAATGCGGCTCCTGTCTATTTCCATTTTGCTAAGAGTTTCTCGTAGATGAGGTTTAATCCGCTGCCACCGTCGATGAGCACTTTAGTAAGCCGGAAGCCGTCCACAATTGGACTAAGGACCAAAGCGGCTGGTGCTCGGGCTGTTCGGAATTGAGGTTCGTCACTGGCATTGAAGGTTATGGCCGAGTCGTTCCATGGATTTATTGCTGCAACGTGGCAGACTTCGGCAAGGCTGCGGAGTGCTCGCTTGCGCCTATTATTTGAGGCGAAGGTCTCGAAGACTGTCAATACTGTATTGTTATTTTCCACGGGATGGTGCTCTGTTATATTGTTGATGAGGAGATCCTCGCCGCTCTTGGCCACCTGCCGGAGTATCCAACATGCTCTAAGGCTGTGTGTTGGCATGGTATCCGTTGTACTGTGAATTTTGCATGGCCCATTGAGCCATCCCTCCAATACAGTTCCACGTCCTGTAGTGGGCTTTGGTTTCTTTCTAATTGGATCGGGTGACTTACGAGAGTACAACCTTTTAGTTCGGACGAGGGGTTTAGTGAGAGCCGGAGGATCCCAAAATTTTGTTTGGGTTTTCCAGGCGCTTTCCATCGCACAGTACTTTTATACTATGGCTGCCAAGTCAGTGAAGTGTCCTATATCACGGCAACTTATGGCGTTGAGGATTCCCTTGTCCATGCAATTTTTGCAAAAGAATATAATTGCGTCTTCCTCGCGACAGTCCTTGACCTTGCTCATTACAAGAAGGAATCTGGCCCAATAGTGATCTACTATCTCTTGGGGCTCTTGTATAATGTGGGAAAGATCACTTATGTCTGGGTGGGTGGGTAGATTTAGGTCCAAACCCTGACCCGATCTGATACCCAGGGGCGGAGGAGTTTTTGAGCTTGGCAGTTCGGGCTCCGGGATGTTGCCCAATAGTTCTGGCACGCTGTCTGATTCTAGGTTCGAAGCTTGGGCCATGTCCTCCCGTGGACGGGTATACGGCTTGGAGAGCTCGGGAATCCGGACATAGTTTGTCCTCAAAATAGAGGAAGAATTGCTACATTGCTCCTCCACCACCGCTATCTGATGGGTGGCCGGGGGAGAGTTAATCTCCCTTTGGTCGGGTTTAAGCGCGATCCGATCATAGTCCGTAGCGACTCCCAGGGCGGCGATGCGATCCAAGAGCTCGTTCAAGGAAGAGAGCTCTATTGGATCCATCTGCTCGGCGAATCCCGAGCCGACGTGGAGGCTGTTTTTGATGACCCGAGAAGTCATCGTCGGCGCGACGGCTGAACGGGCGGTCGTGACGAAGCCGCCTAGTCGGAGAGTTTGGCCTACAGCCAGGGCTCCCCCCGAGGTAATGTTGTCCTTGACAACAAGACGAGCCATCAAGCCTTATCATGACGACACAGTGGAACTCTCAATGAAAGCACCAATGTCGGTGTCAAAACCGGCGGATCTCGAGTAGGGGGTCCCGAACTGTGCGTCTAAGGCGGATGGTAACAGGAGGCGGGGACACAATGTTTACCCAGGTTCGGGCCCTCTCAATGGAGGTAATACCCTACTTCCTACTTGATTGATCTTGATGATATGAGTATTACAAGAGTTGATCTACCAAGAGATCGTAGAGGCTAAACCCTAGAAGCTAGCCTATGGTTATGATTGTTGTTGTCCTACGGACTAAACCCTTCGGTTTATATAGACACCGGAGGGGGCTAGGGTTACACAGAGTCAGTTACAAGGGAGGAGATCTACATATCCAAATTGCCAAGCTTGCCTTCCATGCAAAGGAGAGTCCCACCCGGACACGGGACGAAGTCTTCAATCTTGTATCTTCATAGTCCAACAGCCCGGCCAAAGTATATAGTCCGGCTGTCCGAGGACCCCCTAATCTAGGACTCCCTCACCTGGGTCGCTACAGGCTCCGTCCCCGCCAGACCCGCCTTGCCGGTGACGCCCCGACAAGGATAAGGACGCCACGGCCCCCTCTCGGCCTCGTCAGCCCCACTTCCCCCCTCCACGCAGATATTTTCCCCTCTCCCTCACGTGCTCGCTCCTCCCGAGCGCCACCGTCGTCGTGTGCCGGTTGATCCCACGTCCACCGGGCCCCTCCGGCCTCACCAGTCTATCCTGGAGCTCCAGCGTTGTCCTCTTCTTCGTCTGGTGCCACTGGACCGCGCTGGGGGCCGCTGGAGCGCCCACCTCGATTCCTTCTTCCTCCTCTGCTCCGCTGTCGCCGTGCTGCATCGCCACCGCGGCCACCGCCACCGCCTTGCCTCGCCAGCGCGCCCAACGTCTTCACCGCCGTCTTCCACGTCGCCTGACGCCTTCCGTTGGAGCGGAGGGACGCTGCTGCACCGGTTCCCCTTCTTCCTCATCTCCGGTCGCCACCGCTCATCCCCGGCTCCGACGACGCCTCTACAGCTCCTAAACCACCACGGGCCATCGTGTGAGCCACTCGGTGATCCTCTCATCCTCCCTCATCTCTCTGGTCGTCCTCGCACGCGCGCTAGCCGCTTCTTCCACGGCGCCCGAACGCGCCGCGGCCCGCGCACGTCGCTGGCATGACTCCGACGACCTTTTGGTCGCAGGCTGGAGTCCAACGTGCTTGTTGCATTGTGTAGCACCTCCCGCGCCCGTTAGTTCACGCTTTAGCGCACCGCTGCTCCATTGCGTTGAACGCCCGAACCCCATCACAGCCTCCACTCGTCGTCGGCGCAGTTCCGGCCAGCCTTGAGCCCAACCGACCACACACTATAAAAAAAAGACACATCCGTGACATTTTGGGCCGAACGAAATTTTTTCTGTCATACTTATGACACTTCTATGACGATAATTGTGACAAAACCCGGTATCATCACAGATGTGGTGGGCTCCTACTTCTATGACAAAAAATGAAGACAGAAAATGGGCTTTTCGTCCTGGGCGGGCCGGAGACGCAGCCGCATGACATTCTTTGGGCCGTCCATGACGGAAAAAACCGTGGAAGAAGCGAGGGCGAGGAAAATATCGGGGTGTTCCCGGTTACGGTGGGTGGTCGGGGCCGAGCGATGCACGGAGGTTTGCGTGTTTCTCTCTTACTCGCACGCACGTGGGTGCGAGGGCACCAGGGCAGTGGACAACGGCGAGGCCTTGGAAGGGGACGACGCGGAGCCGGGGAAGACGGGGCAGTGGATGCCCACGTGTAGAGGAGTATGAGGGTTCACCGGTTCGATGCGGTGTGAGGCTACCGTCGCCGCAGAATAACAGGGGCTGTGGGAGAGTAGAGGGATAGCCTGGCCAGCGATGGGATTAGTAGGGGCGGTGAGGCCTCCGCGGCATCGCAGCCGGCCACAGGAGGCAGGAGCACGAGGCACGACCGGCGCTGGTTTGGGCGGCTAGAGTAAGAAGACCAGAGGTTGAAGAAGCACTACGGCCGTTGGATGGACATCGTACGTTCATTGGAGCTAGAATCGTGCATAACGACTAAGTTGACAAACTCTCTGTCCCCGTCAACTTAGTAGGCCCACAAGTCAGCCTGCCACTATACTGGGTCCCAGCTAGCAGGGGGAGTATTCATTTTTTTGTGCGTAATAAGGAGGCACTTCCTTGCGTGCGAAGATATAGCTGGTGGGTCCGAGCTGTCAGCGGCGGTAACGTTTTTTCGTGAAATACAGAGGCCCTTTCGGTGGGTCCTAGATGTCAGGTGGAGGAATCATTATTTTGCGCGTAATAAGCAGGAATTTCCTTGCGTGCGGCCGTGGACCCAATCGTCAGCCTCTCCACGTACAGTCCACTTCAGATGCATGTCGGTCGTTGACCATGTTGACCAGGCCGCGCCGAGATCACCAGGGCGGTGCACGACGGCGAGGCCTAGGAAGGGAACGACACGGAACCAGGGAAGACTCGGCAGTTGTTTCCCATGCGGAGGGGAGTACGACTGTACGAGGGTTTACTGGTTCGTCTGCTGTTGCCGGAGAATAATAGCAGGTGTGGGTGAGTAGAGGGATGGCTAGGCCAGCGATGGGAGTACGGTGTGGCGGTGAGGCCTGCACGGTAGCACAACCGGCCGCGGTGAGGAGGCAGCAGGCAGTCCCGCCGGCGCTTGTTTGAGCGGCTGGAGCAAGAAGAGCAGAGATTGAAGAAGCACGACGGCCGTTGGATGGACATCCAACAGTCACGGCTTGTGCATCAACCTTTTTTTTAGGAAAGCCTCAAATCTGTGGAAAACAGCATACAACCCATCTGCCATTATTTCTAATAATTTACAACCCATTTGCTAATTCTTAAGGTTTTTTTGGAGCCCATATTCTTTTTGTTAGCATTACAGCCCATATTGTGGCCACGGTTAAAAAATTATACGAAATTTTGCATATTTTGGTGTGGTCCGAACTATTTTTAATCCCAAAATTTTGAGTCACATTCAAAATGATTTTAAAAATAAATGTATATCAATATAAAATCCAACAAATTGTCCACGCATAAAAATCAATGCAATTTAAAATCTCGAAATGAAAAACAAAAATTTGAAACTAATTGCCGGTTTCATGTGTTTTAAAAATGTACAGCCCATGTCTCATTACTGATAGGCCATTTTCTAGGCCAGCCGAATGAAGCTCTCCTTGTTTTGAAAGATTTGCAGCCCAACAGGCCTGACAAAGGAACTTGGCAAATCACAAAAAACTGGGTTGTGGCCGTGGACCCAGCTTTCCGCCTCTCCACGTACAGTACTCTTCCGATGGAAGTTGATCGTTGACCACATTGACCACGCCGCACCGAGAGCACCAAGGCGGTGGACGACGGCGAGGCCTAGGAAGGGGACGACGCAGAGCCGGGGAAGACGCGGCAGTGGATGCCCATGCGGAGAGGCGTACAAGCGTTCACTGGTTCGGTTGCGGTGTGAGGCTGCCGTCGCCGCAGAATAACAGGGGGTGCGGGTGAGTGGAGGGATGGCCTGGCCAGCGGTGGGAGTAGTATGGGGGCGGTGAGGCCTCCACGGTAGCACAGCCGGCCACGGGAGGCAGGAGCAGGCGGCACGACCGGCGCTGCTTTGGGCGGCTAGAGTAAGAAGACCAGAGGTTGAAGAAGCACTACGGCCGTTGGATGGACATCGTACGTTCACTGGAGCTAGAATCCTGTATATCGACTAAGTTGACAAACCCTCTGTCCCCGTCAACTTAGTAGGCCCACAAGTCAGCCACCCACTATGGTGGGTCGCAGCTAGCAGGGGGTATTCATTTTTTTGTGCGTAATAAGGAGGCACTTCCTTGCGTGCGAAGATATAGCTGGTGGGTCCGACCTGTCAGCGGGGGGAACATTTTTTCGCGAAATACAGAAGCCCTTCCCGTGGGTCCTAGCTGTCAGGTGGAGGAATCATTATTTTGCGCGTAAAAAGGAGGCATTTCCTTGCGTGCGGCCGTGGACCCAGCTGTCAGCCTCTCCACGTATAGTCCACTTCCGATGGATCTCGTTCATTGACCACGTTGACCAAGCCGCGCCGAGAGCACCAGGTCGGTGGACGACGGCGAGGCCTAGGAAGGGAACGACACGGAGCCAGGGAAGACTCGGCAGTTTTTTCCCACGCGGAGGAGTACGAGGGTTTACTGGTTCGTCTGCCGTCCCCGGAGAATAACAGCGGGTGTGGGTGAGTAGAGGGATGACTAGGCCAGCGATGGGAGTACGGTGCGGCGGTGAGGCATGTGCGGCAACATAGCCGGCCGCGGGAGGAGGGAGCAGGCAGTCCCGCCGGCGCTTGTTTGAGCGGCTGGAGCAGGAAGAGCAAAGATTGAAGAAGCACGATAGCCGTTGGATGGACATCCAATAGTCACTGCTCTCGTGTGCATTATTTCTAATAATGTACAGCCCATTTGCTAATTCTTAACAATTTTTTTGGAGCCCGTCTTCTTTTTGTTAGCATTACACCCCATATTGTGGCCACGGTTAAAAAGTATACAAAATTTTGCATATTTCGGAGCGGTCAACTGTTTTTAATCCCGAAATATCGATTCACATTCAAACTATTTTGGAAAATAATTTATATAAATATAAAATCCAAATAATTGTCCATGCATAAAAATCAATGGAATTTAAAATCTTGTAATGAAAAAAATTGAAACTAATTCCCGGTTTGATGTGTTTTAAAAATATACAGCCCATTTCTGGGCAAACCGAATGAAACTCTACTCGTCTTGAAAGATTTGCAGCCCAGCATGGCTGATAAAGCAAGTAGGCCTCGTTTGGGTATTTCTTTTAAAAATAGAACTGGGCTAGCCATTTTCGGCAAGAAAAAAACACAACTGGGCTCATGATGTGGTAAACATAAATAAAACCCTGGCTAGACGGGCCACAGCCCCCGCAGAGCCCCGTTGTTACCCTGATCCGTCGCTAAAACAAGTATAAATAACAACTGCTTGTTCCTCAAAAAAATTAAACTACGCGACCTGCTGGGTCCCTGGTCTCAGCCGCTCGTAGTGTAATTCTCTCATTTATTGACTATGTTGACAATGGCGTGAGCCCAACATGTCCAACCATTAGGAGGAACCATATTTTGGGCTTGTAATATAGAGGCACTTGCTTGCGTACTGCCATGACGCTGGTGGGTCCCTACTATCATCCTCTCCACATACACTCATCTTCTTGTTCCTCTCGGTTGTTGACGACGTTGACAACGCAAGAGAGCGGCGCACCGCGCACAGTGAGCGAACCAAGGCCGCAAGGTGGAGGACGCCGGCGAGGCCTCGGACGGAACAAACAGGAGCCATGGAAGATGCGCCGGTCCAGTCGCAGGCGGAGGGCAGTACGAGGGTTGACTAGTTCGGGTGCGGGTGCGTGTTGGGGCTGACGTTGCCGGAGAATAACAGGACGTGTGGGGGAATAGTGAGGGACTGGCCAACGTTGGAGGGTACGTATGGTAGGGCGGCGGAGGCGCAGCCAGCCATGGGAGGTGGGAGCAGGCGGAGCTGATGGGGTGGTTTGGTTTTGGTGGCTGGAGGAAGAAGAAGACAAGAAATAGAAGATACACGACACATGTTGGATGTCAATCCAACGGCTGGTAGGCAGAATCGTTTGTTGACTGGCTAGTAAGTCGACAACACCTTGGATCGGCTATTTCCTCGTGGGTCCCAAATGTCAGAATCCAAATCTTTCACAGCCCCTATGAAAATTTACAGCCCATTTGATGTTCTAGTTCGAAATAAGTTTGTGGGTGCTGGTGGGGGCTAATCACTTGGCTTCTGTAATGCACAGTGAGCTCAAGGAGCCGGCGAGAGTGATGTTATTTCCCTTGGTTGGGATTTGTTAGTTGTTACAATATTTCACTCTAAATTAAACGACTGGCAAGCCATTGGCCTTGCTTCAAAGAAAATACGACAGTCACAGCCGAGTTGAAAAGGGCAAGAACATCTAACTCTAGCTTACAAACTGTACAAAAGCACGAGGGTTAATTGTTCATCAGGTTTACAAAAAACCCAGGTTGAAAAGGGCAACAACATCTAACTCCAGCACTGTTTTCGGCAGTCACAGTCAAATGGACCAGTGAGGTCCATAGAATGAACATCCTGGGTTGTAAAATTTACTGGATTATGACCACAATATGTTGTAAATAGAAGCCTGGCATGTTCAGAAGCTCTTTTGCCCACCTGAAACTCCTTTTTTTGCTCTTCCACATACCCATCCGTCAAACCATGCTGCTGATAAACTTAAGCCTGATGGACAATAGTAACCTCGCATTCAGCAGGAAGAATGTGACAAATCTAGTGTTTGCATGGTTGGCTACATATCGTTCTAGCGTTATTGTCTTCAATCGAATCTCATGAGAAGTGAGAAAATCCCGATGCTTATGAATCCACCGATTGGTTATAACTCTCTTCCCCCGTCCTGTTGCCTAAATAGACATGAAGATTGAAAACAGTTAAGGTCTAAAAAAGAGTGTCGCAAGAGCAACAGCTGAACGGTTAATTCTAGTACACTATATGCGGGCTTCCAATGTGCGTGAAATTATCACCTTTATATACAACTTCTCCAGACATGGAAAGCATTGCAGCAAGCCAATAATCTTGTTCAGATCAAAACTATTCATTTGGATATATAAGATCTTGACAGAATCCAGCACCATTGATAGGCCATCCATGGAGAAACTCTTCATTGAGCATAGAACATAATATTAGTACAAAATGTGTACTCCAAGATGACATATAACTTATGCGTAGAAATTTAAAATGCAGCTTATGGTTACAAGTGTAGATGGTAATATAAAGTACCTGAAGAACTGTGGAGCCAAACACCATATTGAAATGAGCACAGAGATCATGTATTACACCCAAGGTCTCCAGTTTAGGCGCAGAGAGGACGGTTATTTGCAATGGTGAATAACTAGAATCAAGGATCAACCTTTGAAGTGAAGGGGCATCTTGGATGATGAGCTTCCTTCCGTCAAAAGAAATTCCAATTCTTACAAGGTTAGGCGACTTTATTTGGAGACAACCAATTCTAACTATGAAAACAAGCACCAAGCACTCCAGGGCAGGGCAACTGAAGTGGATGATGCTGTGCAATGAGGCCTCCGATATATGAACCCGCACAAGTGAAAGTTTCTTGAGAAATGGGAGTTGAAGGTTTAGTACCAGATTGTCTGGTAGGTCGCACAGCGCAAAGGTGGCGGTGTGGAGAGAGGAGGAAAACCGCGAGATGGACATCGGTGCTGAGGGCACAGGTAGATGGCGTTCGGTATCTGGTAGGTGATTTCCAGGGGAATAGTAGAACTCAAGCAGTTGTAGTTCTGTGAATTCAGGGGATTTCAGCCAGGCGTCCACCGTGCAGGGCAGGGTATGCTTGCTTAGGTAGCATGACGGGATGCAGAGGCTTTGAACGGAGCCCTGGTGGGAGGAGATGATGGCTCTGGGGATTTCAAAATCATTGAAGAGAGATAGCTGACGACAGTCGAGATTAAGGGGCACGGCGCGCCATAGAGGGCGCCACCGAATTGAGAGGACTTGTGTGCGGCAGCAATCCTTGGTGGGGAGAAGCGAGATGATCTCCCCAAGGACGGCGTCCGGGAGATCGCTGATGCGGTCCACCCGAGATTCTACGGGTTCCTGGGATCCGGTGGGGGTGGGGTCGCCGCTTCTCCCCGCGCTGCCGGGTGCGGGATCTACAACAGGCGTCGCCGCTGGCGGAAGCCTCATCTTCTTGGCGCTGGGGACAGCTGACTCCATTTTCCTCGAGGGCATCGCTTCGCGCTCACGGATTTGAGCAGAGTAACGAATGACGAGCCTAGTTGTAGTGCGAGTGAAGAAGGGGAGCTGGGGAGGTGAGGAATTTGGGGGTACGAGTGGAGCGAGCTGACGTGAGGTGGGTGGGAGTGAGGAGGAAGAAGAACACCCAGGTTTTTTTGGGGGGCGGTGTGCTGGGTCTGGGTAGTGCCTCTCATTCAGTAAATATATGGACTTTGAATTGATTTTACTATTTACTAGGGTGGATGGGCTGTTTTGTCTTGGGCCCAGAGAAACAATTACTACTAGTACAGTGGAGACACTCTACATCTACCCAGAAAAACAATTACTACTAGTACAGTGGATACAATACCGCTTCTGGCTCCTCCTAGGTCATCGAAACGTCTCCCTCTACTGAATGTCGTTATACTTTGGTTCACCGACATGCGGGCCATGCAGCGCGCGGGCCCAAATGCCATCCACCAAATTAGAAGGCAGTATGCAGGCGGAGAGTCACCCCGGTCATAGCGCGGTAGTAATGAGCCGTCGTATCTCAAAACCCCACCTCCCCGCAGTCTAAGTTTGACGGACGAAGCAACCATCATTTCACTCTTTGCTGATCCCCTTCTCCCTCACCATCTTCAAGAAAGGCAACACTCGCATCTGCCACTGTTCTTCTCTCCCAACAAAGGGAAGGTAAGTGGGTCCGTGATGTTGGTATATTTTTGTTCAGAGAAAAAAAGAACTTTTGCAAAGCAGTAACCGATCCTCACTCTCTTTTTTGTTTCATTGTCATTGCGATTGTGTTTTCCTTTCAGTGGTCTCCTAGTATTCGTCAGTTTCATGATGGACCAAGGAGAACCAGGCAAAGATCTGCTGATATTGGAGCAGACGCGGGAGGCTGATCCCCACGAGACAGAGAGCTCCAAGAAGATGGAGGCAGCCACCGAGCCAACCCCATATACGCTCACGGCCACTACTGAGATGGTCAATGCCCCGTTTGAGGTTACAACCCCCGTGGCACTGCAGGAGCAATTTTCCCCCTTCGAGGATGTGTCCCCCCCCCCCCCCCCGCTGAGCTGCCCAAGGTGATTTTCTTCTTTGCCGATCTCGATTGTGGTTTTTCATCTAAGTATGTGGTGATGAACAATGCAAAATTTTATTAGTTTCGATGCCATGCTATACATAGTGGTTTAAATAACTTGTGTTTCTTATACTGGAAAGTAATTCAGAATTTGTTTCTGTTTCAATTAGAGCCTGATGCAGACAAGGATTGTGTGGTTGTACATGTCACTTGCTATGAGGCGGATGACCTGAATATACGCACTGGGAAAACAGAGTTTTTAGGCTGTTGGATCCTGGAAGCCATTTGCGCTTATACCAATGAAGAGTTGTATTCCAGCCTCACTGTTGTCAGGCGTGTTGTCCAGGGTGTACTGAAGCACAAGAAGTTCAAACCTACTCCTTCGTTTGTGAGGCATACTGTTCTTGTCAAGCTTACACAGGAAGATGACGTGGCATGCCTCCACAAACAATTTTATGAGTGGCAAGGCCACAAGGTTGTCTTCATGAAGGTTCACAGGATTGAGCTGCTGCCGGACGTCCTCGATGATGTTCATGGCAAGGTTCGTCTTGTGTCTAGCCCAAATTAGATCGAGGCATGAAATAGTTGCCCCAGCTAGTGTTTAATAGTAGTTTGGATTGTGTCTAATTATCCGAACCTTGCCTGTTATCGAGCCCTCTGGGGCTAGTACTCTGTTTGAATCCGTCTATGGGAACTGCTGCTACTTTTGTGTGCCCATGAATCATGTGAGAACCATCGTAATTGTTGTCGAAACAGATGCGTCCTCACTAGTTTTTTCATGAATATGGCATGGTAAGACATAAGTTGTCACTGTTTATCATACGAGCAGTGTGTGTTTTGATGAAATAGAGTACTCGTTCGAGAACTGTGCGCTGACGTATACATAAGTACTTGTAAACACTGTTGCTGCTACCCCACTTGTAAGCAGTTGTGCAAAACACGGCACATTGGCTCAGCTCGCTTCAACACTAGGCTATCGACCAGCTAACAATCAACAATCTGTTGTCTGACATATAAGCAACTATGTATCTTGTTATAGTGGTTCATGCAGTTAACTAAGGCCACAATGTAAATTCCAAACATTCACACGCTAGTCCAGCGTTCATGTGGAACACTCACATTAAACTCGGCTTCATAAAAAACTTGAAAAGCATAAGTTAAGCAATTTTATACATCTCAATGATTCATAGAACATAACAAACATATACTAGTTCACAACAAAAGACAAAGTTGTGAGAAGGTTTACAAATCAGGAAAAAACAAGCAAGGCTTCTCTGAGCAAAGAGCCTCCCGGCAGGCTTAAATTTCCTGGAGTTCACTCTGGTTTTTTCTTGTTGCCACCATCCAGGGATAGGTTCTCTCATTCCAGAATAACCAATTATAATTGTGTTCTCAGCTGGAATGCTGAACTGAACCATGTAGTGTACTGACCAGCTGAAAGTCTTGTGCATTCCACTAAATTTAAGCACCGCTATTTGCAGAAATAAGCAGACCACAATGCCTCTTGTCCACGCACCTGTCAAAAAAACCGCCGTGCAGCCGTGCCAGCTAGTCCTCGGTCCATGGATGAACTGGTAGAAAGTGCATTCCGGACTAGGATGCAATTGTTTTCGCTCGTCCCTACACTGCAATCAGGAAGTAAAACGTATGAATCAACTTCTTTTATATTGCGTTGGTCATTCTACCTAGTAACTACCAATCACTACAAAAAATACACTTTCCGTGATGATACGTGTTTGTCATAGTAGGTCGCGTTTTTTGTCATGCATGTACATCCATGACAAATTTATGACTGAATCAAGATAGTCATACCTGTGCTATCATAGAAGTGTTCCATGACATTACCAAAATTATCATCACGGAAGTGTCCACTTCCATGACGATAAATCGCGCGTCACAAAAGTGCTTTCGTCAAGGGTGACCGACACGTGGCATCCACCGTAACGGAACGCTGTTAAGCTATCGGGTCCGGTTTTGGATCCGATAACCCGTTAACAGCCCCGACCAATGGGGATTTTCCACGTGTAAAATCATCATTGGCTGGAGGAAACACGTGTCGGCTCACCTTTGGGACAGATGTCATCCACTCATTGGACACAAAGCGCCTATGATACGTCGACATGTGGCACGGCCCAACAGAGGCCCATTCCTGTGAAAAGGCCGGCCCGTTTGACTTGGTCAAAAGGTGGCGGGCCGGCCCACGGCAAGCCTGTTAACGGCATGTTCGCATATAGCCCATTTACAGCCCGCTAACCCAGGGCCCGTTTACGGCCTAACCTAATTAGGCCCAGTAGCGTCATCTGGGCCGTCCAATATAATTCCAGCCCGTTTTAACTTCCGGCCCATGTATGGCCCATGACGTCTTTCGACCCATATGAGGCCCTTATTACTCTCGGCCCATTAACGGCCCGTGGTAAAACTGGCCCGTAATGAACAGTGTATCACTTTATACCCATTAACGGCCCGTGGTGAAACTGGCCCGTAATGAACAATGTATCACTTTATACCCATTAACGGCCCATTATTCCGTTGGGCCGTTTCCAGCCCATGTTATCTTTCGGCCTTCTCGGGGCCCATTTATTCTAGGGCTCATTTCCACATTCGTTTACTCACGGCCCGTTACTGTCATTTTCTGCTTGTGGGCCAAATTCAACCCATGGTTACAGTCGTCCCGCTTGTGGCCCGTTAATACATTGAGCCGTTTTCATAGCGTCATCAAAATACGGCCGATTAACGACGACCCGTTATGGTCGGCCCATGAACGGACGATTTCAACTCTAGCCCATTTACGGCCATAATGTGGGCTGTTATTGGCCCATGTTTGGCCAACCGATCATAAGCCCGTAGAAGGCCCATTGATGATACGACCCATAGAAGGCCCATTGTGTCTTTGGCCCGTATAAGGCCCATTGTTTCTATGCCATGTTGAAGGCCCATTGTTTCAACGGCCCTTAGAAGGCCCATTGTTTCTACGGCCCGTAGGAGGCCCATGTTAACTACAGCCGGTGGGCATCAAAGTTCACCACCAGTGCAAATATAGGGAACACCCTACACTATACAAAAATGGCTTACTGTTTTCTTCAGCCGGTGGCTGCACGTTAAGAACAAATTTTGTATCGCACCAAAACAAATTACAACTATAAAACAAAAGGAAGGTTGGCGTAAAAGTTAACCGTCTAGCAGATAAATGCACCACCAGAAGTTCAGAAGCTCAGTTCATTTGACCTGACTTTTACATTTTCATGATGTATTGTTCGATGGAGCATCATAACCTTCGCCTTCAGTTCTCCTAGACTCCTGAACAACATAGCAAATGTCTAATAGTCTGGTTTCAAAACCATGCATATCTTGACAACATCGAACAATGTCTCTCCTTGTTTCACAAAGGGTCTCTGTTAGGGAATGGACTTGTGTCTAGAGCGCAGATACAACATTGTTTTGAGCTTGCATATTTTGATCATGAGGCAGTTTGGACGAGATTGCCTTAACAACCAACCCAGTATTATGCAGGAACGTGCTTTTGGCACTGTTAGTGGACAGGTACTGACCCACTGCAGCAAGAGCTGACATTGCGGTTATAGTTGCCTCGCCACCTTCAGAAGGTGGCGATTCCACCATTTTTTCCATAGCTCGCTGAAAAGTTGTGGTTTTACATTAGTAGTACCAGAACAGAAGATATTAAGGAGGCAGCAAAACCAAACAAAATAGCTATGGTCTACATACAGAACTTATTCTGGTGAACCCATGTAAAATAATAGTCGTATTTTATTGCAAAGTACATAATAAAACCAGGTTCCAAACATATGAGCTAATGTATTGTCTATTTCTTCACATTGTATTGAGGGCTAAGGATAAAGAGACGAATTTTATAATACGGTAAGCATAGTATGACATCATTCATATCACAAAACAACTTAGAACAGACAAACAGGCAATTGTAACGTTGTGTGGGCAAGTCCAGCACGGAACTAGATTATAGGTCAAGATCAAAGGAACATCACTCCTCTCTTTTAAACCTTGTAAGGTGCAATGATACGCTAAGACAATTGTGTATAAAATTGAAAAGAGTAATAGACATTGGCTGCAAACCATGCAGTTCAAGGCACAAGTCAGAGTAAGTAGTAGTTAAAAGGCATGAGGATTAAGGACTTACAACAGCGGCTTTGACTGGTGTAGTCATGCCCTTCTTCCTGCTGGTGTGACAGTCCTTGAAGATTTCCACAGCATTTGGTTCAGGTACTTTTTCGTCCTCGTGGGCTTTCCTCTGCATTTGGAACAAGTCAATATAGATTTGATAATATGGTACAGCGAAAAGAGTGAAACAACAGCTAATTACAAGAGCCTCGCAGTGTGCAATATAGCTACGAGATCCTGTCGTCTGTTGGAATTTCACTTTCGTACGGTTGGCCTTGTTCTTTGAACAGTTCACCTACAAGAAGATAGATTTGTGTGGCACATGCGTAAATAGGACTTCAACATGTGATCTGATGACATATATATAATGTACCTGATACTTCGGATCGGACCAGTGTTTAACGAGGCCTCTCCAGTCTTCATCGGATATATTTTCCACTGGAGATGTTTGGGCAAGTTCAGTGTTAGCCTTGCCTTCAAAGGGAGTTTTCCTCAAGTTATACCGATATTGTCGCAGAGAAGACTTGAAAACATGGGTGCAAGCTTGTCTGGTTGCATCATCTTGGCTATCCAACTTGAACCTCATCTGTTGAAAATTATGGGAGTCTCATTATTAGCAACCTAGAAAGTATTGGACAGAGCAAGACGATGTTACTAGTTTCCATACATAACCATACTTACAGATAAATGGTCGAGGAAGGTGTTGAACTGGGTTTCATCTTTCTCATTCATGTACTGAATCCATGTTGGGAGGATACGTACATGACACCTAACAGCAACCGCTGCCTCTGATACTAACTTGGCTGACTCTGTAGCATCACGTGGCCTTTTTAAACCTGCCTCAAAACGGATCTCCATTCTTCCTCCTCTAGATTTACTTAACCTATCGAGCATTATCCCTGATGTTTGTTTCCTCTTGCGCCTAGGTGCTAGTCCAACAACAAACATAGGAAGTGTTAGTGTACATCAAACTGTGAGACTACATATAAAGAAGCATGCAACTATAACTTGACTCCAGCAACTACCTTCTTGCTGTTGAAGCTCACAAAGTTCATTTGATCTTGCCAACTCATCTTGTGTCAATAGTGCTTCGTAAGTAGTGTCAGGTGGCAAGGGAGCTTGGGAACGTGCTGCTAGCTGAGTTGACGAACGAGTAAATCATGCAGCTGGTGGTACTGTGGAAGGTGTTGCAATAACTAGGGTTGTCTCTGCTTGTTTGGTGGCAGCTATTTGTTTCTGTTTGGCTTGTTCTGCAGCTCGTGTAGCATGGGATACCCTGTTGGTACAATTTTCGCTGGACTTTGACCTTCTATTGCACCATCAGTACCAGCAGAATCTGCAGGATTGTTACGCTGCCCTTTCCCGGTCGTTCTGTCTTGTTTCCTCTTTCTCTATGCCATGTTAAGTCAAGCCGACAAGAAAAATGAATAACAATTTAGTTCTTCAGAACAAATGTACTTTGATGTAAGAACATGGTGTGATAGACAGATATTGTATGTTCTAGAAACAGGAACACGTGTCTTAGTCACAAGTATAATGTGTAAAGTAAGCAGATGCAATTCAACAAAATTAGAAGCAATACAAGCTAGACATCATACATAACATGCAACCACATATAACAGTGCCAAGTTAGAGGGAGCACCTTTGATGGTGCACTAGGGGAGACGTGCTCATCAACAACACAGCTACGTTGAGTTTCTATGCATGTGTTGTCTTGGAAATCATCTTGGGGGGATGGAGGAGTAGAATCTGTAGAGGCCCTCCATTTGGAAGGAGCACCTTCATCCGCTGCCTTGCTAACTTCCTTCCGCTTTATTGATTTTGAATTGTCAAGTAAAACTGACAAGAAAAAGCAATAAAATTCACTCTTCAGAACTCATTCGTGCATGATACTGACAATCACTACTTTGATGTAAGGCAAACACATGATTCCAGGATGGAATAATACGAAAAACAGGACGGCATGGCATATTCACAACTGTTTGTGTAAACTAAGTAGAAACCATTTCACCAAATAAGAAGCAATGCAAGCTAGACACCATGTGAAAGATGCAACCAATATGACTCTGCCAAGTTAAAAGTGTCCCATCATAAATGGCATTTCAACAAATTAGAAGCAGCGCATGCTATAAATCATATCAAAGATGCAACTAATATCACACTGCATATACTGAAGGTGTCTCGTCATATTGATTTATGCGGGATACAAAAAACAATAGTTTTATGTGAGGACATGCTTAATAGACAGATGTACTATGTAGTAAATACAGGAAGGCATGTCACATTAACAGGTATAATCTATAAGCTAAGCAGAATAGCTCATGCAGTGTAACCAGATTGGAAGAATTACAATCTGGACACCATATGCAACATGCAACCACATATCACGCTGCCAAGTTAGAGCAAGCACCTGCGATGCTAGTGTAGGGGAAATGCGGTAATCAACTACAGAGCTACGTTCACTATCTTCATCTAGCCTTGCTGTTTCTTGAGAATCATGTCGGGAGGCTGACGCTGCATTCTTTAAATGAGGAGTAATCCACTTGCCTGACTGCCTCATCATAAGTGATTGATGAGGGATACACAAGAACATTAGTTTGATGTAAGAACATGGTTAATACATAGATGTACTAGTATGTACCAAAAATAGAAAGGCATGTCATATTCAAAGGTATAATGTGTAAGCTAAGAAGATGCAATTTAACCAAATTGGAAGCAATACAAGCTAGACATCTGGCTGGACTGGTGAGCATGATAATCTAGGACCTAAGAGCCTGGTGGGAGGCGGGCTGCTTCGCCACCATCGCGGCTTTTTAGTTGGCTTCCAGGTGATGCCTCTCTTTGCTGGGCTTGTCACTGGCTCGGCCAGTGCCCTGACTAGCTATTTGTCTTCTGGTGCTCAAGGATGGTGGTTCATGTAAAAAATATCTGTCCTTATCTTAATAAAGACCGACTTCGGCCTTTTGAATACAAGCTAGACACCATATGCAATATGCAACCACATATGACACCGCGAAGATAAAGAAAGCACCTGGGATGGTGGTTCATGGCGAGCGAGATCATCAACTCCAGAGCTACTTTTACCGTCTCCATCTACTGACACTGCACCCTTTATAACACTGAAACGTGTCTTGCCTAAGCCCGAAGAAATCTGGAGCTGCTTCTCTCTTTTATTTCGTGCTTCTATCAACTGATTGGCAGAGTCTGAAATACCCATGCATAAAAAATAATAGTGAGAGTATGGGTGAAGTGTGTGCAGAACTAAAGTACTATAAAAGTAGCAGATAGCAGGTGGCTGAAAAATAAATGACAAGAGACATATGATAGCTCTACAACATTGTCTGGCAAACAAAATTAGATTCTACTCCGTATGATTTTGTAATATATGAGCACAGGGATGGCTGGGAAATGCACGTACTCCTCCAGCACACCACCACATGTGGTCATGTCAAGATAACAATCGACTGAAACTAAATAGGTCAGTCGATTTTTTTAATGAACCGTCCGATCTATAAGGAACGGGCAGATGGCCTTCGTCTACCTCCCGCCAGTCACTGTTGACGATCTTTCTCAAACCGCCAGCGACCACCGGCCCAGACCCCTGCCTCCGCCGCCCCGCCCTCCCCTCGACCTCACACCACCGCCATGCTTGGCAGCGCCCCCAGGCCATCCCTTTAATCCCGGCCGACCTCCAGATCGGGCGCCAGTAGCTCTAGGCCCCACACGCCCCTAAGATAAACACTGAGGCGCTGCTTCCCCGACGTAATAGGCGGACTAGCACCTGTTATGCCGGGGAATGCTTCCGTTAATTGGGAATCAACTGACCAGGAATTGAAATTCAAGGGGGTGACGGACCTCTAGCTAAGGTGAAATAGTATATCAGGAGAAACCTTGTGCATCGCGAGTTACTAGGAACATCTAGTATCAAGAAGAAGCAGTCAACTAGTGTCTTCTGTGGGATGAATATTGTGCAAGCAGGCACGTAAGATTTGCACGAATAAGGGAAGAGGAGTACCATTTTCGGTTGCCGGTGTGGTTCCCCTCCACATGTCACGCCGATCATCTTCTTTTTACCGGGGAAACCGATGTTCTAGAGGGTGCATGCTTGGACGAACCCATGGCAAAATTGTTGACTGTGTTGCCGTGGCCGCATGTCGGCGGAGGGGAAGCAGATCCGAGGCGGCGAAGGACGGCGCAGCAAGAACAACTCCGGTGCGGTGGAGGGTCGCAAAGATGGAGCGGCAGCGGTGAGGCGCAGGACGACGTGGTTGAACTGGCTCGGGTACGGACAGCGCGGCCTCGGCTTCAACTACTAGCCGTGGAGGGCGTTACGGTTGAGGTTGCGGTGGACGACGACGTCGGTGTATCGGCTCCGGCGTGATGGAGGAGGGCGGCGGTTGATGGGTGGAACGGGGTGGCGGACGGAGCATGCCGGGGTTTCGCGGCTGGTGGAGAGGTAGTTTTTGTGCCCATGGAGTATGAATGGGGAATCGGACGGGTGGGCGGGGGGAGGGGGGAGAACCATGTTTTGGTCTGGGACGCGCTTGTTTTTGGATTTTTTGAACAGAAGAAGGGACGCGCTTGTTTGAAATTTGGGGAAAGTACAAACTTTGCCCCCCTCTTAAATTTTGGACCTACTGCGGGTCGGGGGTAGGATGGTAATCCCAGGTGTCCCAAATAGTGGGCGGGAGCGATTTCGACAGCGCGCATGTGTGCTTAGGCGGCCATTGTGTATGAATGTTTTTCGGAGGCGGTTGTGTGGCGTCTAGATGAAGCTACAAACCTACCCCTGTTTAGACCTTTGGACGTCGAGCCGGTAGGTTTCACAGGTCGGAGTTATTAGAAATTTCAAAACACAAGCATTCACGTTTAGAGTACTCTTGAACTTTGACGATTGGCCTAAATAGACAACGTTAAATTTGACCTTGTATGTTTGAAAACCTCATTAAATTATCCGCTTCTTTTTGAAATTTTGACACTTGAAAATCCTATAACTACGATTATTTTGGAATGGAGGAGCTAAATTAGAATCTATTTTGTACATGATTACATATACTATTATGTACAAAATCAGAGAAAAGATTGGTGCCCCCATAATTTAGGTATGATTTACAAATGCCATGATATCAAATTCAAATAATTGAAGGGACTTCATGTTGAATTCGATTTTTTAAAACCACCTAAAGTTGAATTCAAATGTATGCTAGTTCATAGGTAGCTATTTATGAAGTTCATTGTGTAACTTTCGTATATATAATGTGCTTTACACACACAACATGAACTATACTCATGTTTATATTCGATTGCTAAAGCGATGCATTGTCTGGAGTTCAAAATACTAACTATGTGGACAAATTGTGTCGAATAATAACATAGACATGCTCAAATTCGATAGAATCTAGATGTCTGATGGATCAATGACCGTTCCTTACGCGAATTGCAAATATCATGATCCCATCCTAATATTTGGATACAATTTATATCTTTAATCAATGTGTACAACAGTCTTGTACGTGTAGTTTCAGTCTCCATCGGTGGTCTCTCACACATGCTCACACAGTCTCTCCCGAGGTGTCTTTCTCGCACACATGCTCTCGATATAACCCTCCCTCCCTCTCGTAACCATTTACGACTGTTTTCACTAACCTTTATCACAAGCACTCTTCCTCTCGCAAGCATACACACGCACAATCCCCATCGACCCTTTCTATATACATAGACCTGCCTACGTGTCTCCTGTACGCACATTATCTTTAGGCTGTCTCTCACGCATTGTCTCACACCTCTCTTCCTAATCGACGAGTATGATTCTAGCAGAGCATTCTGTAGGATGCCCCTTAAAGTTAGGTTGGATGAATAGTAATATCAGAGATAAATGGGTTACCTTAGTCCGAGAACCTAGGGTTACAAATCCTAGTCGGCTTTGTCAATGGACATAGAGTCCTTCACAATTATGCTATCTTTGTCTTGTACGACTAGTCATCCATGGGTCTCCCTAAATGCGTCACGGGCCGACCAATGTGACGCAGGACGGAACCGAACGAAGGGCCTCACCTCGACCCACCGGACCTCACGCGGTGACACACCCTCTGCCCCCATGTCTCGTTATCTTCTCACACCCACACATACCAACACAGACACCACACACACAAAAAATATATTCTCCTGGTGCGTCTATCCACTCCCCCTTGCATATACACACTCAAGGGAATCTCTCGCCGTGACGTCATATTCGTCTCTCTCTCTCTAGACCACTCTCATTTCTCGTGCTATCTCTCCCACGCCCCCCTGTCGGCCCCTCTATCCATGCCTCTCTCGAATACGTAATACACACACATACCTCTCTAGGCCCTGCCAAATGCATCAACTACACATTCACACATGTTACATCACGTACCCCATTGATCTAAAAAGCCCTCTCTTCACGTTTATTTCGCATACAACATTCCTTTTGAATAAAGTGTGGCCAAAAAAATATTTTAGAATTTCTACATATATACAACATTACAAAGTTATATGGAGGAGTATGAACGCTTGCATTGCATGGTGCCCACAATGATATTTATTCCGCACTGTGAATTTGTATATTTTTATACTATATATAAAGTTAGTCATAATAAAGAGAAACGAAGAGCATCTCTCTCTCCATCGCATACCCCCCCTCTACGCCCCTTTCACGTACGCACACAAACTATCTCCAGGTCCTCTAAAAGTAAGCCCCCAGCACATTCACACATGTTTCATCTTTCTCTCGCGATATATACAGTGACGATCATTGTATTTGAAGCGAAAGCACGATACGTACATTGGACTTCAGAATCCACTCATTACGGTCACCATTTACGTTTTGTGGTTATTATACAGTCACGGGCTCACCGTACAACTCTGTATTTGCTCAAGACACGACTAGTTGACCAGTTAAACGCTCCACGTGGCACCTCTAGTGTTGCATCACATTATCTCACTACCATCGGGCCCACCTGTCGGCTTGTATCTACTCTACATCTACACTCTTATAAAATACTAGCAAGATGCCCATGCGTTGCACGGAACATCAAGATGCATTTGTATGAGTAGTTTATCTTGTGGGAGAAAAGGATGAACAAGGGAAGGCCTTATTTGCAAGTGTGGAGAGGGGTGTGGGTATCTTTTTGCAAAATTGCCATAGTTTCCTTCCTATCCGTCAGATATAGATCGGACGGCCTATATTGCAGGACGGCAGGCACACGATCATCACCGACTATGCTTTTTATAAGAGTAGGGATAAAATACACTCTTATAAAAAACAGAGTTGGTGATGATGGTGTGCCTGCCATCCTGCAATATAGGCCGTCCAATTTATATCTGATGGATAGGAAAGAAACTATGACAATTTTGCCTAAGATGTACCCACACACCTCTCCACATTTGCAAATAAGGCCTTCCCTCGTTCATCCTTTTCTCTCACAAGATAAACTAGTCATACAAATGCATCTTGATATTACGTGCAATGCACGGGCATCTTGCTAGTAAGAATGAAAACAAACGACAAAAAAATATTGGACGGTTGTTCGAAGTCATGACCGCGGGCACAGCGGACAAGGTGGCCTTGTATTGGTATGCTGAGCCATCTGTTTTAACACACAGGAGCTGGTGTGGTGATTATACACACACACACACATGCACATGAACTGCACGCACGCAACACTCACACGTACACACGCAGCCACGCACGCATGCAACACTCACACGCACACACGCACGCATGCATGCACACACCAGTACACCACATGACCAACACACACTCTCACGCTCAAGTGCTCAACCTACACGTGCATGTGCACACATCAGGCCCTGACAGACACATACTCAACCAGGTGATTCCCGCGCACGGGGTGGAGTCTTGTCGCGCCTGCGTAAATTTTTGTTTATCTGACCTTTTCCCTATGCAAACTGACAGGTGGGACCACAAGGAACATGGTCAATTTAACTAGTCAACATGGTGCCACGCAGACTATTTGGCCGGTCAACAGAGTGCAATCCGATGCTGAACCGTGAGCAAGTGACCGTATAATCACCGCAAAACGTATATAGTGACCGTAATCAGCTTATTCTGAAGTTTGGTGAACGTATTACGCTTTTCTCTCTGTTGGCCCTCCAAAACTACATCTCTACACGTTCTTGCATGTTACATCTAACAACTATGCAATACATCACTACTACTACACTCTAACACAATAAATCATATGTGTTTTTAGTTTTACTAGATATCATATTGTTACTTAATTATTCAGTTTGCATACATTAAAATTGCCTTTGAAATGTATGGCCAGTATCATATACCGCGCGGGAAAAATCCCGCCCTTTCCTGTTTAATCGGGTTTGTATCGATGGATCGTGCGAAACAGCAAAACTATAGTACTATATACAGTACAAGTGACAGTTCACTGGGCCGTCGTGTCGTGTACTCCTCCGTCGTAAGAGTGGAGCGCTCGCTTTCATAAATCTTCTAGTCCCTTTCGCCGACATGTGGGGCATCAAGCTACCGGGTCCACGTGCCATACCGGAATACAGTGCAGAGCAGCCGGGGTGAAGCACCCAGTCATGGCGCCGGCGTAGTAATGAGCAATGAGGCGTCAAATCACAAAGCTGCACCTTTCCCGCAGTTAAGTTGGAGGGACGAAGTAATAATGCTAAAAAAGAAGTTGGAGGGACGAAGCAACCATCATTTCACTCGTTGCTGAATCCGCTTCTCCCTCATCTTCTTCAAGTTAACCACGTGTTGCTTCTGCCGTTGTTCTGCCTCATGTGGGAAGCGGATCGGCTTGGTAAAGCACTGACACGTGGGACCGCATGTTAGCAAACCGCCAGGACAACGTCCTCTAAAAATAAGAAACCTCCCCCGCCATCCGCGCGGCAAAATCACCTCCTTTTTACTAATCTTGATTCTATAATTTTTTAGATCAATATAATTGAGATTTGTATAGATAGCACACAGGAGCAAAACCAAGTGGTACGGTTAAGGGCATCCACAATGTGTAGCCAAATGTGAAAATAGCTTTTGGCATCATGGGAACCATTGTGGACGGTGTTGCCAAAGCCAAAAGGATGGAACCGAAGCTCCCTGATTGATTGATTGAAGGAATAGAAAAATGCAACGTCTCTCCTCTTTCTCCCGTGCTTGGACGCATGTACAGTATAGAGGACAGAGTCTACTCCCCTGTCCCTTCTATCACAAATCACAAAGCAGTGAGGCGTCAAATCACAAAGCACGGACGAAGCAACCATCATTTCACTCTTCGCTGACTCCGCTTCTCCATCGTCTTCTTCGAGAAACCATCTCACCGCACTAAGCTGGACGGACGACGCTATTGTGTACGAGTAGTACTAGTACATTTACGCGTCCTTTGGTTCAACGGACTTCCTGGATGCAAATAAGGCGGTTGTCTCGGCTTGCAGGCGGCACTTGCGAACGACTTACCGTGGTCTCCCTCAATGGTGTTCTCCGTCGAACGCACTTCGCCAAACCACAACGTTCGAGATATCGTCGACGTCACCGCAATGGGGAAGGAAGTCAAATATAGTTACTACCTCCATTTTTTTGTACACAAGGCCAGTATATCAAAATTACAATTTGCAAAAGGCCACTAACACTAATCGAGGCAAAATTGATGGGGTTTGCCTCGTACTAGCAACCAAGGACATTAATATCCCCTGCATGCATGCGGAAGTGAGAAGGTTGGTTTGCATGGCGCTGCATTAATCAAGCGATGAGGAGTGAGATGGTTAGCTCTTTGGGCTTTGGAGAAAAAAATACGCATTAATTGACACGTGAAACGAGGATTTGTATCGATTAATCCCGCGAAGGAAAACCCCGCCTTTCTTTTTTAACACTAGTACTCCTAGTACGTAGTACTACGTACTTATCCTGTTTGGGTCTAGGCCTTGCATTGCCATACTTCGCCACACATTTTTGCCAAGCTTGCCTAAAGTTTTCAAAATGAAAAGGAGGTACACTTGCGCACGGCTGTCGCGGTCGCACCGCACCCTCACACGGTCGCTCCTGCACGCCGCGGTCGCACCGCACCCTCACATGCACAGTCGCTCCTGCACGCCGCAAACCCAACCAAGGGAACGCACCCTCACTGACACGTGTTGTCGCATGTGAACAAACCAAACTCAGCCATCCTACCGCTGACACATAATTTTCGTTCATAGAGTATGTTTATCCAACCGCATGTTGGGGAGTATCCGTACGGCCCGTGCGGTGGTCTGTTGGGGAAGAAGAAGAGGTGAGGAAGAAGGGTTAGGAGACGTAGGATATTCATCCAACCGCCTGAAATGGTAGACTGACCCAAGTCAGGCGACTTGCATAACAATATATGTTTTTACACAGCAAAAGATCCATAAAAACAACAACATAAAGAAAAACTATCACTGCTCGCGGAACGAGACGGCCTCGTCGTCTTTGGCTGCCGGCGCGAACCAGCCGTAGCTGCCGACGTGTGTCTCCGCACCGTGGTTGTCCTCGGCCTCCAGCTACTCGTTCACGCGGAGCGTGCGGGCGCTCTGCACGGACGAGAGCACCGCCCGGTTCAAGTCGAGGACGTCCGGTTCCGCCTGCAGGAGGGCCTCGATGGCAGCGGCATCCGCGCGCTCCGCGTCGAGTCGAGCCTCCGCCGCCCGGTTCAAGTCCAGGACGTCCGGTTCCGCCTGCAGGAGGGCCTCGATGAGAGCGGCATCCGCGCGCTCCGCGTCGAGTTGAGCCTCTGCCGCCCGGTTCAAGTCCAGGACGTCCGGTTCCGCCTGCAGGAGGGCCTCGATGGCAGCGGCATCCGCGCGCTCCGCCTCAAGTTGAGCCTCCGCCGCCCGGTTCACATCCACGACATCCGGTTCCGCCTGCAGGAGAGCCTCGATGGCAGCGGCATGCGCGCGCTCCGCGTCGAGTTGAGCCTCTGCCTCCCGGTCCTCCTTTAGTATCGCCAGGTTGAACCGCTGGTCCGCCTGCACCATGGGGGACTCGGACGCCGGCACGAAGTCGACGTCCATCGTCTCATACCCATCGGGGGCCTTCTGCGCCGCGACCTCCGCCATGAACATTGGATCGGCTTCCTCCTCCTCGTAGCTTGGCTCCAGAGAACTCGGGGATTGGCCCGCCGCAAAGCGAGCTTGGGAACGGAGGTCTCTGGCGCCGACCGCCGCCGCGATTTCTGCGCGGCGCTCCGGCGTCAGCATCTTGTAGTACGTGATCTTGCGGCGCACCATGGCTTTCCGGCGAACTAGGGGACGCTTGATGCGGGCTAGGGGATCGAAAGGTGGGGGAAGGGGCTGGAGATTAGGTGTGGTTTTAGGGCAGTGGCTGGCGTAGGCCGAGCAGCGAAGGTTCTGGTGTGAATAGTGGTTCCGGTGACGACCGGTCAATCGGTTTTGACTGTACATCGCTCTTGTCGCCTTCGCGTTGCAGCCCGGCACGCTGGACCCTCCACGTCGCTCACCGAATGGAACGCGCTTCGTCTTGCGTTTTCGCTCGCTTGTGGGACCGCAGTTGAGAGCAAACCGACGTCCCTCCCCCTCCCCCGCCCGCGTCATTTTATGCGGAGTAAATAAAAACAGAGGGAGTATACTACGGATGAGGATCCCCTGACGTGGCCGAACCCATTGAGTAACTGACATGCGGGGCCTAGCAAGCATGGGGTCCGCCAGTAAGTGACCGAAAGGGAGGGTAAGGCAGGGATACGTATGTGAAAGGAGCTTCCAATGATATAATTTTCACATTATACATCTCATGTACTATTAATCTTGTCAATAGTCAAATGCGGTTTTGAAAAACGCATTAGAGCATGGTTAATAATATAGCCAGTCGATGGCTATAAGGAACTGCCATGTCATCTATAGCCATCATCTATTATATGCACTCATACAGTAGTGTGGGCTATAAGGTTGGCTATTTCCCGCAAAAAAATTATAAGGTTGGCTATTGTATTAGTACTTTTTTCCATCTCCTCTCCATCTCTTTCTTCATATTTATTGTACGTATTTAACTAGGAATGCGTATATAGCTAGGCTCTTGCATGAGAGCTCACTCCCCTTACTTTTTCACATCTCTCTCCTCCACATAGGCCCTATATAAATGGAAGGAGGGAGTACAACTATGAGCACTGCATACTCTAGTACAGATGTTGTCAGTACTCCACTAGTACTATTGGACAGGGAGCTTAAAAAAGTTACTATTGGACTGGCTATACGTGGCGAAATCCTAGTAGGAAGAGCATGCGCGAGAACAAGCACATTCACGTGGTTGAAAACAAATTGGAAACCATCTCGAGTACAAATCTAGGAGTACGTACGAATCTAACAATATTGATTGGGCGTTGTTGAATGTTGATACTTTTTTTATCAAAGTAGAGATACTTTGACTACACATAAAACTTATATGTAAACTAGAAAGGATAGGAGGGAGTATATTGTACGTTCAAAAACGAAACGAACATTGAATACCCTTTATATATGATTTGCGGATGCTATGATCACCGGTTCAAAATTTTGAATCCGCCTTAGGTATCACACATGCCCCCACTCGTTCTCTCTCGATTTCATCTCGGGGTCCGGAGATCGATTGAAAGAGGACTAGGGTGGGTACAATACGTTCGTTTCGCTTATGAACGTACAATATACTCCCTCTGATCCACACAGACCCCCCCCCCCGCGGGTCATTTCTATCATAGAAACAGACCAAACCTTTATCTCCTTGCACGACACGCAATTGATCTCTGAACATCAATCGATCTCGTCAACATGTGTCGGGGCATGCATGAACCGAATGGGATGCCAAAACTAAGACGCGAAGCGACACGTAGTGGAGGCAAAGTGAAACTTCAAACGAACCGTTTGTTTGTATGCATGTCGGACAAATTACAAATAAACATTGGAAATACAAGCATGGTCTAGGCCCACATGCGAATGATACTCGGCAGAATGTTCAAATGAGGCATGCGGGAGGATGGACTCGACCGGAGGGCGACATGATCGATGGAGAAGAGGGTTGGAGATGAATGAGAAATAAGCAAACGCCACATGATTATACTTGACCGGCTCAAATAAACAATAAGTTGTCTCGCTTGGCCTACATAGTGAAAGGCCTAATGCGCAACGCGGAGCACTGACGCTCGAATATGGCCGGGAAAACAGGGAAACCGACATGTGGGGCACACCTGTCGGGACGACGTAGCGCAAACTAGTCCAATGGAGGAGCTGGCCCACGACCTCCTCGCCACCGGCAACCGTTCATGTGGGTCGTGGGGGCCAACAACGTGGCGCAGCTCCAGCACCGCCTCTGGACACGGCGACCGCGGTGAGCGACACGCTCATCGTCGCTAGACACGGTCGGTTTCAGTGTGCCGAGGGTGGCGTTAGTGCTGTGGCACGACCAACAGCTAGTATGTTTGGTTTGTGCCCAAGGTTGCCCCATCAAAGCATTGGGTAGCCAAAATTTTGGTTGAGGTTTTGGTTGCCCATGATTTGGCCGACATCGGCAAGAAAAATGAACTAGAGTTGGCTAGAGTTCATTGGCATGCCAAAAAATGGCAACCATCCATTTTTGGGTCATGACCAAAACCTCAAAAAAATGGCAACCATCCAAACAAAGACCAATCTTTGGGTCATGACCAAAATTTTGGTAAGGTGCACTTTGGCCACAATCCAAACACACCCCAACACCCGGCTCGTCGAGGATGCACGGGGCGCCGGGACGCGTCCGCGGAGTGGTGTAGCGCGGCCAACTGCATCCTCAGGACCTGAGACCATGCCGGGTCGTCTTGCTTTTTCAATGACATGCGTCGATCGCATGTGAGCAAAGGGCATCTCCAACGTTGCCACGACCGCAGCTGACTACCCTGGCACACCAAAAACCCTCGTCCCTCGCGCCGTCGCGCGGTGCGTTCCCAGCCGGCGCCAGCTGCCCGCATTCATGCCGTCCGTCCGTATGCCGTCGTTAAGAGGCTCGGTGCCCGAGGAACCAACTCCGGCGACTTAATGACGCACCAGGACGCTTGGCCTCACCGGAATGCGCTACTTAAAGCGGCAACGCCCAGCTAACCTCCACACCATAGCGCATCGTCCTCCTACCTGGCACCACATCCGCCATGACCGCAAGCGCGAACGCTCTGCGGGAGAGCTTGTCTTCGGGGATGGAGCTCGAGGTCGCCGCCCTCGCTCAAGTCGCCGCACAAGCGGTGGCCACGCTGGCGGCCGACGACGGGAGCACCATCAGCCACGCGTCCTACTTGCCGCCGTCCAACGTCCGGCACCGCCGAGGTCAGGGACTCCTCCGAGGATGAGTAGGGCATGGGAGGCGGCAGGACATGGTGTGCCAACTGGCCGGTCCGTCTCCCGTGTTCTACTTTTCCTCGCCGGAGACCGCACCTTCACTTCACGGGTCTTGAACCCCGCCCCCGTACATGGAGATTGCAGATGGAGGACGTCGGTCGCCGCCGTAGAATAGGTTTAGGGTCGGGTTTCTTTTATTTTTCACTCCTATAAAAGTTCGAAATGTAATGAAAATCTGCCGTGTTTGCATTAATCTCGGCCGGTGTATATGAACTTTCACAATAATATAGTATATTGTAGGAGTACTGGCAAGATGCCCGTGCATTGCACGGAAGATCAATATCTTGTGGGAGAAAAGGATGAACGAGGGAAGGCCTTATCTGCAAATGCACATTCACGCATTTCACGTTTTTCTACATCTACGGGAACCTACGAAAGGGTTAACGTAAATTGCCTCTCTCTCTCCTCCCCTGATTTTCATGGTGCTGGGCCCCACCCTCCCCCCAATCTACAATCAACAGCTCACAAGTTTCACATTATGTTAATTACGTAACACCTAGTTTAAAAGGAAAAATGCGCTACACTCACAGCAGCCTTGTCGCGGTCGCATTGCACCCCACACACATTCGGTCCTGCACATGGCTCACGCAAACGGAACGCGCTTCGGCTTGCCTCTTCACTGACACGTGGGACTGCACTTGGAGAAACCGACCATGCGCCAAACTCCCCCTGCCCACCGCGCGAAAAATCCCCCCCACCCAAAAGTTCCCCCCCAAATCCTAGATTCAACCGCCCTTCGGCCAACTCGCCAATGATATTCCCCAAACCCCCCATCCCCCTCCACTCCATTCACTCTGCCAAAGCCGCCCCCGCGCCACGCCGATACGTCGGCGCCGCGGTTCATCAAGGGGACGCACGGCGATCCTCTCGCGCCCACAGTACGCTCTCGTAGACTGCCGTCCTCTAGCGCCGCCGCCACCGCTGGCGACGTTCTTGTGGAGGCGCACGGCGGTCAGCGCCGCCACCGCTGGCGATGTTCGTGTGGAGACGCACGGCGGTCAGCTTCTCCCACGGTTCGCGCATTCTAGACTGAGGCCCCGTGCATGTCGGTGTAGCGTTGAATCTTAGCTGATAGACGTTGTTAATCTCACTGTTTGCCGAAGTAATTTACAGTCAGTATGCTCTGCTTAAGAAGCTTCATTGCCCTGTTCTACACTCAATCTACTTAGCTGAGATGGCATGCCAAGGCCGATTAGTTGCTAAAATATCCTGCCATATATTTATTGTGACGTAGATTGCCATGGTCTAGTAGCCAATCTGTTAGGTGAAATGGCTCTACACTGTTTTATACTCGATCTTTGTTGCTGCGATGGCCTTCGATAGTTTGATGGCTGTCTGCTCGGCCTCATTGACTGCTGAAACAGCCTGCCATAATTTAGCACTCAAATCTGTTTGCTGAATTAGCTTTACATATATTTTGTTACTTAGATCTGCTCATCCAAATATCTTGCCATCGCTTTAGACATCGACCTAGGTATTTTCTTCTGGACTTCATAAAAAAGCATATATGTTTTTCCTGTAATATCTAGTAGAAGAACTAATTTGTATGTCTAACAGATGGACAGGACTTGGATAACTTCTGCTCGAAGATTCTCCGCTGCATATGTCGAGGGGGTTGAAAACTTCATGAACTTTATCAGAGCTGAGTACGGTGGTCCGAAATCAGATGTGCTCTGCCCGTGTAGCAGTTGTATGAATTCAGTTACAAGACCCCAGTCAACTGTGCAAAATCATCTACACTTGTATGGGATGTCGGTCACATATACTAGGTGGGTTCATCATGGTGAAGCTGTGAACGTCAATGTTATTGACTACGTGGAAGCAGCAGATCACCATCTTGATCTGCCTGATGCTCAGGTGGAAGAGGAGGAGGAGGAGGTGGTGGCGGAGCCAGTGAGTTTGACCAACATTGAAACAATGCTACGAAATGCTCGTGCATTCCGTGAACTTTCACCTGCAGAAGAAAAACGGTGGGCCCGCATGTTGGAACAATGCAACGTGGCTGTCACCCCAGGAAATAAGCTGTCAGTATTCTCAGCTATGGTCACCTTTCTTCAGGTGAAGACATCTGAGCGGATGACCAACAAATCATTCGATGCGATGTTGGCTGCTTTCCGCAAAGCTTTCCCAGATGCGTCTGAGCTGCCACACACCTACAGTAAAATGAAGAATTTCCTTCGTGCAGTTGGAATTGGATATGATATGATCCATGTTTGTAAGAATAATTGTGTTCTGTTCCGGAAGGATTATGCCAACTTAAGTGAATGCCCGAAATGCAAATCATCAAGATGGAAAGATGGCGATGCTGTGAAGAGGATTCCTCATAATGTTCTGAGACATTTTCCAATTACACCAAGATTGCAGAGGTTGTTTCATGATGCTGAAACAAGAGAGGATGTACTGTGGCATTCTAGGAACCAGGATTTCAGAGATCAGAATGTAATGAGCCATCCATCACATGGTAGTGAGTGGAAAAGCTTCAATCAGAAGCACGAAACGTTTGCTGCTGACCCGAGAAACATTAGACTTGGCTTAGCTTCAGATGGATTTAACCCATTTGGCCACCAGAGCGCCACATATAGCATGTGGCCAGTGCTTGTTATCCCTTACAACATGCCTCCAAATGTCTGCACCAAAGAATCAAACTACATGATGGCCTTGCTCATCCCAGGTCCAAAAAGTCCTGGAAAGGATTTTGATTTGTTCATGGAGCCTCTTGTGGAGGAACTTCAACAGCTATGGAGGGGTGTTCTCACTCGAGACCTATATAGCAGCCCACCAGCTGATTTCTTTCTGCGTGCTGTTATAATTTGGTGCATCCATGATTATCCGGCTTTGGGCACTATGTCAGGGCGAACGACACATGGTTACAATGCATGTGTTCGCTGTGACAGGAATCCGCTGTCATACGCAATACTTAGCAAGATCTGTTACATTGGACACCGCCGTTTCCTTGCCAAGGACAAGCCGCATCCTAGAAAATACCGAAGACATGTGTTCAATGCAAAGCATGAAAACCGTGATGCGCCAAAGAGGCTCACCGCCGATGAGTTGCAAGTGGAATTAGAGAAGGTCAGGCATATTACACCAGGAAACCATCCTGATAATGGTAGCGGGAAAAGGAAGCGTGGCAGGGCAGAAGAGAGATTATTGTTTACCCGCAGGTCCACTTTGTGGGACTTGGAGTATTGGAAAGATTTGGATCTGCGGCATAATCTTGATGTGATGCACATCGAGAAAAATATATGTGACAGCATTATCGGCACACTTCTTAATATTGAAGGCAAGACGAAAGATACCTTAAAATCTAGGATTGATTTGACACACCTGGGTATCAGAAAGGATTTGCAGGTGCAAGATGAAGGTAAACCACGGGATATGGCACCAGCTGTGTACGTCTTGGACAAGGTAAAAAGAAAAGAATTCTGCAAGGTCCTGTCACGTGTGAGATTCCCACATGGATTTGCTTCCAACCCTGAAAGGAGAGTCAGTGCAGATGGAGACAAGGTACAAGGGTTGAAAACTCATGACTGCCACGTCCTACTTCAAAGGGTTTTACCTGTTATCCTTAGAGGATTGGGCCGCCCTGACTTATACAGAGCAGTTGCAGAGTTGGGACAATTCTTCAGGGAACTCTGCAGTAGAAATATCAGGATAGATGCTTTGGAGCGTCTTAGAGACAAGATACCAACTATCCTATGCGACCTTGAGAAGATATATCCTCCAGCCTTCTTTGATGTGATGGTGCATTTGGCTGTTCATCTACCTGATGAGGCACTACTTAGAGGTCCAGTACAGTATGGC
Organism: Triticum aestivum; assembly: GCF_018294505.1. Taxonomy (NCBI): domain Eukaryota; kingdom Viridiplantae; phylum Streptophyta; class Magnoliopsida; order Poales; family Poaceae; genus Triticum; species Triticum aestivum. The sequence continues at coordinate 74,201,980 of NC_057802.1, forward strand.
TGGATGTACCCTATTGAAAGGCGGCTAGGCACTTTCAAGGGCTATGTTAGGAACAGAGCTAGACCCGAGGGTTCCATTGCAGAGGCCTACATTGCTACAGAAGCGTTGACATTCTGCTCAAAATACATTGAAACAGCTGATCAGCTTAGCAAAGACGTGGATGAAGACAATCCCGGGCTCAATGTTTTCGATTATTCTGTTCGAGTTACAGGGAAGAGTCGACAAGAGGACAAACCTAAAGATTTGGACAAAATGGTTTGGTATGTGTTGAATAACTGTCCTGAGATACTACCTTATATCAAGTAAGTGCTAAGTACTGCAGCTTATACATCGTAATCTACTAAACTTGCAGCACATTCTTATATATTTAGATGTTTGACGCGATCACTATGTTGTGCAGCATCTACAAAAAGGAGTTACTGCCGCAAAATCCAAGAAACATTGACAAACTGGTTATGGCAGGATTTGCGAAATGGTTCAAGAGCCATGTAAGCTTTTGAATTGCACTGTCAGTTTTTTTAATATATTGAGTACATAAGATGATCAGCTTGTCTATTTTCTAACCATAGGTTAAGAAGATGCGGGAGGATGGGCAGGCAGTTGATGATGCCCTTTACTCACTAGCAATGGGTCCTGATACTCGGGTAAGACATTATGAATCTTGCGTTGTTGGAGATGTGCGCTACAACACCCTTGCACGAGACGAAGGCAGGAAGACACAAAACAGTGCCATCATGAGCACGGATACGTATGACAAAGAGACAACTGAAATGTATGCTAACATAACAGACATTGTTCAGTTGCAGTATATCTCCAGTTTCGAGGATCATCGGTGTGTGGTTCTGTTGTGCTGTCGTTGGTATAACCTGTTTTCCAGGATCGCAAAACCCAGAGCTGATGATTATTTCAAATCCATCAATGTCAAGGCGGCGTACCAGACCAACGAGCCTTTTATTTTGGCAAATCAAGCAACACAGATATTTTTCTTGGAAGACACATTTGCACGTAGCGATGACTGGAGAGTAGTGCAAAGGTTTGAGCAGAGGAATTCGTTTAATGAAGTTGCACAACAAGATGATGCTTACACTGCTCCTGATGTACAAGATAACACAGATGTTCCTAATATCTTTGAGAACCATCACGTCAATGACGCCGGCGAAAAGATTGCCTGTCGTGCTGTGGACATACAAGAGTTGATCAAGAAGAAGCCAACGTTCGAGGACGTTGAGGACGAAGAAGAAGATGACACCATGGGGAATTACGATTCAGACTGATACACATGGCGAAGATGTTGACGCTGCTGCTGCGGATGATGATTACATTGCTTTTGTCGTATTTGCCTGTCAGAAGACGTTTTTTATCTACTATGTGAAATTGTGTTTGCTATGACAACTGAAACCTGATGAACATGTTGTTTAGTATTTTCCTGTGAGAACATCACTTGTTATGTATGCTGATTTGTGTTTGGTGATTGTATGACGACTAAAACATGATGACATTGTTGTTTAGTTGTACTCATATTTGGCTGTGAAACTTGAATTTGATGACATAGTTTGCTGTTGGACTGCAATTTGCTCGACGTCTTCGAATGAGAACAAAGCTGACCCGACAGGTCCTCTGCTAATTTATTTATTTATTACCAAAAGGGCCTCTGCTATTTATTTATTTATGAGCAAAAGGGGATACCCCCTGATTTCCGTTAATAGAAATCATTAGATGTTCACAACACTACGCCCAGCCTGCTACACAGGTTTCATTCATTACTAGTTTCAGCAAAGTGCTCATGTCATAGCCACTGAATACATCACGAGTGCTACATACACTGCAAATAAAGAGACAATCATCCTACAGAGCACATCGATTTTGCCCATTATCTTCACAAGCTCTTTCATCTCCTCATTGCTGTCAAGGCCGTTCAGCAGCTGTTGCTTGGCCATGATCAGAGGAACTGCATCTTTAACCTTCTGCTCTGCATCTTCCTCTTCTGCCGTTCCTTCAGTTACTTGTCCAACACCCCAACCTGCTGGTATTGGGATTCCTCGGCTAACCAAATAATCAGCGTAGTTGCACTCCCCCACATCAGCAACTTCCCAGAAATACAAATCACACGAATCTTCCCTTTTCTGCACGAATCAAATTGGAAGATCATCAACCAAACTATTAAAAAAATCAGCAACTGAAAGCAGCAGAACAACACTTAAACATATTATTACCCCATGATTCGGGCATTTGTAGAAGACTCGGCCAGGGTTGAGGATTGTGGTTGAGACGCGACGGATGACTCTGCGTGATTTGCAGCAGTGGCACCACACCAACGGCAGCGGGTTGCGATGAGCAACCGGCTGCGGTGCGCGTGCCGGCGGGGGTGTGATGAGACCCACAGGCGATGGTACGGGTGGCGACTTGGCGCATATTTGGTTGTTGCCTGCTGAAGAGCAGGTGGACGAGCAGCCAGCGGACATGGTTGCTGCGGCCAGAGCTTCTGATGCTAGGCAGAGTAAGTAGAGAAGAGGAGAAGCGAACGTTGGATATGTCAGTTTCATTACTTGCAGAGTAGCATAGCACCATATATAGTCATAGTCTAGGTTTGGATTCGAACCAGCTACAGGAGCACGTCTCTCTTTTTTCTAAAACTCAGCAACGTCTCTTTACTGGTACACTAGCTTGTTCTGTACGCCTTCTCAAGTCTTTGATTCCTCCACCTGACATCTGGGACCCACCGGAAGGGTCTCTGTATTTCGCGAAAAAAACGTGCCCCCCGCTGACAGGTCGGACCCACCAGCTATCTTCGCACGCAAGGAAGTGCCTCCTTATTACGCACAAAAAATGAATACTCCCCCTGCCAGCTGGAACCCAGCATCGTGGGAGGCTGACTTGTGGGCCTACCAAGTTGACGGGGACGGAGGGCTTTGTCAACTTAGTCAATATGAACGATTCTAGCTCCAGTTACCGTACGATGTTCATCCAACGGCAGTAGTGCTTCTTCAACCTCTGGTCTTCTTGCTCCAGCCGCCCAAACCAGCGCCGGTCGTGCCGCGTGCTCCTGCCTCCCGTGGCCGGCTGTGATGCCGCGGAGGCCTCACCGCCCCCTACTACTCCCACCGCTCGCCAGGCCATCCCTCTACTCACCCACACCCCCTGTTATTCTGCGGCGACGGCAGCCTCACACCGCAGCCGAACCAGTGAACCCTCGTACTCCTCTCCGCGTGGGCATCCACTGCCGCGTCTTCCCCGGCTCCGCGTCGTCCCCTTCCTAGGCCTCGCCGTCGTCCACCGCCTTGGTGCTCTCGGCGCGGCGTGGTCAATGTGGTCAACGACCGACTTCTATCGGAAGAGTACTGTACGTGGAGAGGCTGACAGCTGGGTCCACGGCCACAGCCCAGTTTTTTTGTGATTTGCCAAGTAAGTCGCTTTGTCAGGCCTGTTGGGCTGCAAATCTTTCAAGACGAGGAGAGCTTCATTCGGCTGGCCGAGAAAATGGCCTATCAGTAATGAGAAATGGGCTGTACATTTTTAAAACACATCAAACCGGCAATTAGTTTCAAATTTCTTTTTTTCATTTCGAGATTTTAAATTGCATTAATTTTTATGCGTGGACAATTTGTTGGATTTTATATTGATATACATTTATTTTTAAAATCAGTTTGAATGTGACTCGAAATTTCGGGATTAAAAACAGTTCGGACCGCACCGAAATATGCAAAATTTCGTATAATTTTTTAACCGTGGCCACAATATGGGCTGTAATGCTAACAAAAAGAATATGGGCTCCAAAAAAACCTTAAGAATTAGCAAATGGGCTGTAAATTATTAGAAATAATGGCAGATGGGTTGTATGCTGTTTTCCACAGATTTGAGGCTTTCCTAAAAAAAGGTTGACACACAAGTAGTGACTGTTGGATGTCCATCCAACGGCCGTCGTGCTTCTTCAATCTCTGCTCTTCCTGCTCCGGCCCCTCAAACAAGCGCCGGCGGGACTGCCTGCTCCCTCCTCCCCGCGGCCGGCTGTGCTGCCGCGCAGGCCTCACCGCCCCACCGTACTCCCATCGCTGGCCTAGCCATCCCTCTACTCACCCACACCTGCTGTTATTCTCCGGCGACGGCAGACGAACCAGTAAACCCTCGTACAGTCGTACTCCCCTCCGTGTGGGAAACAACTGCCGAGTCTTCCCTGCCTCCGTGTCGTTCCCTTCCTAGGCCTTGCCGTCGTCCACCGCCCTGGTGCTCTCGGTGCGGCGTGGTCAACCTGGTCAAGGAACGACTTCCATCGGAAGAGTACTGTACGTGGAGAGGCTGACAGCTGGGTCCACGGTAGCCGCAAGGAAGTGCCTCCTTATTACGCGAAAAATAATTATTCCTCCACCTGACAGCAGGGACCCACCGGACGGGCCACCGTATTTGGCGAAAAAACGTTTCCCCCTGACTGCTGGGACCCACCGAACGGGCCAACGTATTTCGTGAAAAAAACGTTCCCCCCGCTGTCAGCTCGGACCCACCGGAGGTGCCTCCTTATTACGCACAAAAAATGAATACTCCCCCTGCTAGTTGGGACCCACCTTGGTGGGAGGCTGACTTGTGGGCCTACTAAGTTGACGGGGACGGAGTGCTTTGTCAACTTAGTCAATATGAACGATTCTAGCTCCAGTGACCGTACGATGTCCATCCAACGGCCGTAGTGCTTCTTCAACCTCTGGTCTTCTTGCTCCAGCCGCCCAAAGCAGCGCCGGTCGTGCCGCACGCTCCTGCCTCCCGTGGCCGGCTGTGCTGCCGCGGAGGCCTCACCGCCCCCTACTATTCCCACCGCTGGCCAGGCCCTGCGGCGACGGCAGCCTCACACCGCAGCCGAACCAGTGAACCCTCGTACTCCTCTCCGCGCGGGCTTCCACTGCCGCGTCTTCCCCGGCTCCGCGTCGTCCCCTTCCTAGGCCTCGCCGTCGTCCACCGCCCTGGTGCTCTCGGCGCGGCGTGGTCAACGTGGTCAAGGAACGGCTTCCATCGGACGTGGACTGTACGTGGAGAGGCTGACAGCTGGGTCCACGGCCGCAGCAAGGAAGTGCCTCCTTATTACGCGCAAAATAATTATTCCTCCACCTGACAGCGGGACCCACCGGACGGGCCACCGTATTTCGCGAAAAAAACGTTTCCCCCTGACTGCTGGGACCCACCAGCTACATCTTCGCACGCAAGGAAGTGCGTCCGGGCAAAAAAATGATTCGCCCCCTGACTGCTGGGACCCACCAGCTACATCTTCGCAGGCAAGGAAGTGCCTGACAGTCGGGACCCACCTGGTCGAAGCGTACGTAGCGTTGTCATTCTGGTCGCGAACGTGTACGTACATACTGGTCGATGTAGAGGCGCGCACGTGTCGTAGTAGAGGCGCGCACGTAGCATGTACACGTACGTACAGCGGCCAGTGTGCAAGAAAGAAAATACGGCCACGTACGTACATACGGGCAGGGTCTCGAACGCCTACTCGCGCATACGTACGGCCAGGGCTCGTGTACATGGCTGGGTCGGAACGGAGAAACAGCGTCGTCGTCGTGTTCATGGGGAGCCAACCGGCTGGGTCGGAACGGAATGCGTCGTCGTGTTCATCGGGAGGGCTTGGACGGAACAGCCGATGGAAACGAGGCCTGGCGTACCGCAGAACGGAGGAAACGGCCTTGTGTTCGACCGGCCACGTTCGAAACGGGATCCTGTTCATCGGGAGGGGTCTGGCGTACCGCAAAACGGAGGAAACGGACCTCCTACGGTCGAAACGGGGGTCCTGTTGATCGGGAGGGGTGTGGCGTACCGCAAAACGGAGGAAACGGACTTGTGTTGGAGCGCTACGGTCGAAACGGGGGTCCTGTTCATCGGGAGGGGTGTGGCGTACCGCAAAACGGGACTCCACGGGATACTGTTCATCTCCACCGTCGACCCCTCCAGCCTCCACGGGCTACTGTTCATCCACCGTCGACCTCCTCCAGCCTCCACCTGCGACTGTTCATCCACGGGCTCCTGTTCATCCAGCCTCCACCGCGCGCTACTCCACCGGCTACTGTTCAACCAGCCCTCTCCACGGGCTCCTGTTCAACCATCCCTCCACGGGCTACTGTTCATCCAACCCTCCACCGTCTACTCTTCATCCTGCCCTCCACGGGGTGGTCATGTTCATCCTGCCCTCCACGGGGTCTCTTCATCCAGCCCCAACCGGCTCGAATGATCGGGGTCGTGTTCATCCACCCCCACCGGTAACTGTTCATCCAAACCCCCCAGCAACGCTCACTGTTCATCCAGAGGCAACGCCACGGGGTCCTGTTCATCCACCCCCACAGGGAACTGTTCATTCAACCCCCCCTGCAACGCCCACTGTACATCCAGAGGCAGCATCGATCGGCTTCAGTTAGCAGCAGTAGCGAAGGAATCGCTCGATCGGGTTCAGTTAACAGCCATCGATCGATCGCTCGGGTTCAACCAGCCCTCTCCACGGGCTCCTGTTCAACCACCTCACGGGCTAATGTTCATCCAGCCCTCTACCATCTACTGTTCATCCAGCCCTTCACGGGTTGGTCCTGTTCATCCTGCCCTCCACGGGGTCCTGTTCATCCAGCCCCAACCGGCTCGAACGATCGGGGCCTGTCATCCAGAGGCAACGCCATGGGTCCTGTTCATCCACCCCACGGGAACTGTTCATCCAAACCCCCAGCAACACTCACTGTTCATCCAGAGGCAGCATCGATCGGCTTCAGTTAGCAGCAGTAGCGAAGGAATCGCTCGATCGGTTCAGTTAACAGCCATCGATCGATCGCTCGGGTTCAGTAACGCGTAGCCTGCAGTGCAATCGCTCGGGTTCAGTTAGAGCCCAACGCCTCGCTCGGGTTCAGTTAGAGCCCAACGCCTCGCACCCACGCGCGTGCGTGTACGAGAGAAACGCGCATCGCTCGGCCCGACCACCCACCGTAACCGGGAACACCCCGATATTTTCCTCGCCCTCGCTTCTACCACGGTTTTTTCCGTCATGGACGGCCCAAAAATGTCATGCAGCTGCGTCTCCGGCCCGCCCAGGACGAAAAGCCCATTTTCTGTCATGATTTTTTGTCATAGAAGTAGGACCCCACCACATCTATGATGATACCGTGTTTTGTCACAATTATCGTCATAGAAGTGTCATAAGTATGACAGAAAAGATTTTCGTTCGGCCCAAAATGTCACGGATGTGTCTTTTTTTGTAGTGAATGTAGGAATACCTGGAAGACGGGTGGTTAGAGGACGACAACGAGGGATAGCCATCTCATTTTTGCGTAGTTCTACTAAAACTGACGTGTGTGCTTCTGATTGCGCGGATAGAAACGATACGGAGACAGACATCCCGAAATGATATGGAGACAGACATCCATGTTTGCGCAAATACGAAATACGGTTATTTAAACAGTGACAGATATTTGTAGTGGCGTATGATTAACAGCAGCATCTATTGTGTTATAATTGGCACTAGACTGACAGTATGAAAGTGTCCTTAAGTAAGTAGCATCACATCACATCAACACTGCCACTAGATTAACATGCAGAACAATAGCATTAGTATTACTGTCATGAGAGTAGCACATGGTCAGTAAATGTGCAATCAAATTTGTGTAGTTCCACTAGGATGAAGCAATGTTAGCGGTGTGAGATTTAAGTGTAACTGCAAAAACACAATTCATGGCAAATAAAGCAAGACGGAAGCACTTCATAAAATGGTGGTGGCATTGCTTCAATTTGTCGACAGCACTAGACCATTACTTATAGTGACATTAGGTCGCATTGCTTAATGCTTCATGTGATTTTACATTAACGGTAGCGATATGGGCATAGGGACAGCAGGGGCATAAAGTGGTGAGGCAGATGTGGTTGCCGAGAGCGGCAAACACTTAGGCTGCATGTCTGCATTTGTCCCATTTTTTATCTCCTCGACGACATTTTCCTATGTGAGCACAGGAAATCTAGACCTGCTCATTCTCATTTGCGTTGTCCCCCAACACCCATCACTTTCTTTCCTTTTTCAACCAAGAGATAGGTCTACTTCCCCCCACCCTTCGCCATCCACCATGCTTTCTTCATCTTTTCAACCAAGAGACCGGTTCGGTAGCCAGTATCTACTACTTTCCCCCGTTTCCTCTTAGAACCAAGTCCTAGATTCATGCTACAACTTTCCCACTTTCTTCCCTGTTTGAACCAACTCTTAGAGTCGACTGTATGAACTAGCTTTACCTCTAATAATAGTAAAAGTCTAGGTGGCTTTGGAACAGCGGACGAAAGTAGAAAAAGATCCAAACGAAGCCAAGTGGGGAGCTAGGGCAGTAGAGCAAGGCAGGTTCGAAGAAATATATACCTGAGGGTCGTCGGCATCTGGCAAAGACGGCGTCGGGAGGCCGCATCTTGGGCACAATACCGCAGGGAGGAAGAAGGGGTCGGAGGCCCTCCCGAGCCGGCGCTCTCTCAGAGAGAACCGCACGGCCGCTGATCGGGACGCGCGGGCAGCCGTTGGTCTCCTCCCTCGCCGCCGACGACAGCGTGAACGATGCACCTACACCCCTGCCCCGGTCGAGGTTGTCCGACCGGATTTGTGACCAGCCGTGAGCTGAGAGAGAGTGTGGCCACTTATGACTTGCTGAGATCTGGAGATCATGAGAGAGTGAACGAGAGGAACCCTAGTAAAGCAAGCGCTAACGCTCCTGCTTATATATATAGTGGAGTGATTTTGTTGTACCAGCTTCAAAAAATGCGCTCCTACGTGTACCCGCGAGTGGGTGTGAGAGAACTAGTGCGTGCGTGCCCCGCTTCTCTTCGTGAGAGTACAATATACTATGCCCAAAGAACGTTCGCCACAAGAGTAATAGTATAAGTGTGTGACGTGTGAGCTAAAATAAAATGTGCGCGACGTCTTTTGTTTTTTAGAAGTTCTGAGGGTAGGGTGTGAAGAGCACATATGTTTGTGACGTCTACCTGCAGATAGACGGTGGGTGCGAGAGGACTCGGGAGAGTCGTGACTCGTGAGGGTGCGTGTGCGTGAGAGAGAGGGGGGCATGTATCAATGCATGTGTCCGTAAATCATTATCCGACAAACGTTCGCCACAAGCCTTTTCCTGACGAACGCCGTAAGAACTGTTAGATCGGCATCTGAGAGTGTCAGTTTTGCCATGTCATTTAACAGAACAGCCACTCCTCCTACACACAAATCTTCCACGTGAGTGTTAGGAACTGCCGTATGCTCCCTCCTTTCCAAAATGCAGTGCATATAGCTTTATTAAAAATTCGAACATCGCAAACTTTTACCGAGTTTTTGTGTACCAAATTGCACATGTAGAATACCCTGTATATATCATTTCATTCATCTTCGAGAGGTAACTATAAAGATGGGGGAGGAGTCTACAAAGAAAGACCATCGTATCACCTGCAGCAATTTCAACCATCCTTTGGTGTGGAGGAATATCATAGGAACTCTATATGATATGATTTTTATAGGATTTTTTCCTTTAGAGCCAATTGGTTCATAGGAATAGATTCATATACTCCACATTTGAAAGGAAATAAACATGATATCATTTCTATAGCTTTAGAGCCACTTGGTTCATATGAATGGATTCCTATACTCCCATAATTTCAAAGGAAAATAAACATTAGCGTATATTCAATAGAAAAGTTCCTATGATATGAACCAAATTACATCTCTTTTCTAATCCCTCCTCATAGGAATTGAGAAACATGTCATCTCTAGATTCAATAGAAAAGTTCCAATGATGTGAACTGCTACCTCTTGAACACTGCATTGGTTTTACCTTGAAGAGGAAAGGGTGATGCAGTAAAGTAGCGTAAGTATTTCTTTTAGTTTTTGAGAACCAAGGTATCAATCCAGTAGGAGGTCACGCTCAAGTCCCTTGCACCTACACAAACAAATAAGAACCTCACAACCAACGTGATAAAGGGGTTGTCAATCCTTTCACGATCACTTACGAGAGTGAGATCTGATAGAGATGATAAGATAATATTTTTGGTATTTTTATGATAAGGAGTAAAAGTAAAGAAAGCAAGTAAACAGTAATGGAAATAACGTGAGATTAATATGATGGAAAATAGACCCGGGGGCCATAGGTTTCACTAGTGGCTTCTCTCAAGATAGCATAAGTATTACGGTGGGTGAACAAATTATTGTCGAGCAATTGATAGAATTGAGCATAGTTATGAGAATATCTAGGTATGATCATGTATATAGGCATCACGTCCGTGACAAATAGACCGAAATGATTCTGCATCTACTACTATTACTCCACACATCGACCACTATCCAACATGCATCTAGAGTATTAAGTTCATAAGAACAGAGTAACGCTTTAAGCAAGATGACATGATGTAGAGGGATAAAGTCATGCAATATGATATAAACCCCATCTTTTTATCCTCGATGGCAACAATACAATACGCGCCTTGCTGCCCCTGCTGTCACTGGGAAAGGACACCGCAAGATTGAACCCAAAGCTAAGCACTTCTCCCATTGCAAGAAAGATCAATCTAGTTGGCCAAACCAAACTGATAATTCGAAGAGACTTGCAAAGATAACCAATCATACATAAAAGAATTCAGAGGAGATTCAAATATTGTTCATAGATAATCTTGATCATAAACCCACAATTCATCGGATCTCGACAAACACACTGCAAAACAAGATTGCATCGAATAGATCTCCAAGAAGATTGAGGAGAACTTTGTATTGAGATCCAAAGAGAGAGAAGAAGCCATCTAGCTAATAACTATGGACCCGAAGGTCTGAGGTAAACTACTCACACATCATCAGAGAGGCTATGGTGTTGATGTAGAAGCCCTCCATGATTAATGCCCCCTCCGGCAGGACGTCGGAAAAGGCCCCAAGATGGGATCTCACGGGTACAGAGGGTTGCGGCGGTGGAATTAGGTTTTCATGGTCGCTTCTGATGGTTTGGGGGTACGTAGGTATATATAGGAGGAAGAAGTAGGTCAGTGGAGCCATGAGGGGCCCACGAGGGTGGAGGGCGCGCCTGGGGGGTAGGCGCGCCCCTACCTCGTGGCCTCCTCGTCTGTTGCTTGACGTCCAGTCCAAGTCCTCTGGATCACGTTTGTTCCAAAAATCACGTTCCCGAAGGTTTCATTCCGTTTGGACTCCGTTTGATATTCTTTTTCTGCAAAACACTGAAATAGGCACCAAAAAAAGCAATTTGGGCTGGGCCTCCGGTTAATAGGTTAGTCCCCAAAATAATATAAAAGTGTATAAATAAGCCCATTAAACATCCAAAACAGAATAAATAATAGCATGGAACAATAAAAAATTATAGATACGTTGCAGACGTATCAAGCATCCCCAAGCTTAATTCCTGCTCGTCCTCGAGTAGGTAAATGATAAAAAAGAATTTTTGATGTGGAATGCATCTTAGCATAATTCTCAATGTAAATCTTTTTATTGTGGTATGAATATTTAGATCCGAAAGATTCAAGATAAAAGTTTAATGTTGACATAAAAACAATAATACTTCAAACGTGCTAACCAAGCAATTATGTCTTATCAAAATAACATAGCCAAAGAAAGCTTATCCCTACAAAATCATATAGTTAGGCTATGTTTCAATATTGTCACACAAATGTTCTCATCATGCATAACCCCCATGACAAGCTGAGCAATTGGTTCATACTTCTAACGCACTTCAGCCTTTTCAACTCTTACGCAATACATTTGCGCAAGCCATGGATATAGCACTATGGGTGGAGTAAAGTATAATGATGGGGGTTATGAGAGAATACAAAAAAGGTAGAAACTCTCACATTGACGCGGCTAATCAATAGGCTATGGAGATGCCCATCAATTGATGTCAATGAGAGGAGTAGGGATTGCCATGCAATGGATGCACTAGAGCTAAAAATATATGAAAGCTCAACAAAATAAACTAAGTGGGTGTGCATCCAACTTGTTTGCTCACGAAGACCTAGGGCATTTTGAGGAAGCCCATCATTGGAATATACAAGCCAAGTTCTATAATGAAAAATGCCCACTAGTATATGAAAGTGACAACATAGGAGACTCTCTATCATGAAGATCACGGCGCTATTTTGAAGCACAAGTGTGGAAAAAGGATAGTAACATTGCCCCTTCTCTCTTTTTCTCTCTTTTTTTGGGCCTTCCCTTTTTTTCTTTGGCCTCTTTTTTTTATTTAGTCTGGAATCTCATCCCGACTTGTGGGGGAATCATAGTCTCCGTCATCCTTTCCTCACATGGGACAATGCTCTAATAATGATGATCATCACACTTTTATTATTTACAACTCAACAATTACAACTCAATACTTAGAACAAAATATGACTCTATGTGAATGCCTCCAGCGGTGTACCGGGATATGCGATGAATCAAGAGTGACATGTATGAAAAAATTATGAATAGTGGATTTGCCACAAAATACAATGTCAACTACATGATCATGCAAAGCAATATGACAATGATGAAGCGTGTCATAATAAACGGAACGGTGGAAAGTTGCATGGCAATATATCTCGGAATGGCTATGGAAATGCCATGATAGGTAGGTATGGTGGCTGTTTTGAGGAAGATATAAGGAGGCTTATGTGTGATAGAGCGTATCATATCACGGGGTTTGGATGCATCGGCGAAGTTTGCACCAACTCTCAAGGTGAGAAAGGGCAATGCACGGTACCGTAGAGGCTAGAAAATTGTGGAAGGTTGAGAGTGCGTATAATCCATGGACTCACATTAGTCATAAAGAACTCATATACTTAGTGCAAAAGTTTATTACCCTCGAATCAAAGTACTACTACGCATGCCCCCAGAGGGATAGATTGGTAGGAAAAGACCATCGCTCGTCCCCGACCGCCACTCATAAGGAAAGCAATAAAAGAACACCTATGTGTCAAAATTGTCACACAACGTTTACCATACGTGCATGCTACGGGACTTGCCAACTTTAACATAAGTATTTTTCAATTTCACAATTACTCAACTAGCACACTCTAATATTACCACCATTATATCTCAAAACACTTATCAAGTATCTAACTTCTCATAACATTCAATGAACTCAATATGGAAGATTAATTTCACAATTAAAGCAAATTACCATGCTGTTTAAGACTCTCAAAATAATATAAGTGAGGCATGAGAGATCAATAATTTATATAAAATACAACCACCGCCGTGCTCTAAAAGGTATAAGTGAAGCACTAGAGCAAAAACTATATAGCTCAAAAGATATAAGTAAAGCACATAGAGTATTCTAACAAATTCCGAATCATGTGTGTCTCTCTCGAAAGGTGTGTACAGCAAGGATGATTGTGGCAAACTAAAAAACAAAGACTCAAATCATACAAGACGCTCCAAGCAAAACACATATCATGTGGTGAATAAAAATATAGCTCCAAGTAAATTACCGATGGTTGAGGACGAAAGAGGGGATGCCTTCCGGGGCATCCCCAAGCTTTGGATTTTTGGTGTCCTTGGATTTACCTTGGGGTGCCTTGGGCATCCCCAAGCTCAGGCTCTTTCCACTCCTTGTTCCATTATCCATCAAATCTTTTACCCAAAACCTGAAAACTTCACAACACAAAACTTAACAGAAAATCTCGTGAGCTCCGTTAGCGAAAGAAAACAAAATACCACTTCAAGGTACTGTATTGAACTCATTATTTATTTATATTTGTGTTAAACCTACTGTATTCCAAATTCTCTATGGTTTATAAACTATTTTACTAGCCATAGATTCATCAATATAAGCAAACAACACACGAAAAACAGAATCTGTGAAAAACAGAACAGTCTGTAGTAATCTGTAACTAACGCAATCTTCTGGAACTCCAAAAATTCTACCAAAATAGGACGACCTAGAATTTTTTTTAATGATCTTCTGCAATTGGAATCAGTATTTTATCTCGTTCTCGTGATTCTTAACAATTGTTTTCGTGAACAGAAACTTTCTGGAATTTTCAGCAAGACCAAATAACTATCATCCAAGAAGATCCTATAGGTTTAACTTGGCACAAACACTAATTAAAACATAAAAACAAATCTAACCAGAGGCTAGATCAAAGATTTATTCCTAAACAGACGCAAAAAGCAAAAAACTAAAATAAAAATTGGGTTGCCTCCCAACAAGCGCTATCGTTTAACGCCCCTAGCTAGGCATAAAAACAATGATAGATCTAGGTATTGCCATCTTTAGTAGGCAATCCATAAGTGTCTCTCACAATAGATTCATATGGTAATTTAATTTTCTTTCTAGGGAAGTGTTCCATGCCTTTCCTTAACGCAAATTGGAATCTAATATTCCCTTCCTTCATATCAATAATTGCACCGATCGTTCTAAGGAACGGTCTACCAAGAATAATAGGACATGAAGGATTGCAATCTATATCAAGAACAATAAAATCTATGGGCACATAGTTCCTATTTGCAACAAGAAGAACATCATTAATTCTTCCCATAGGTTTCTTAATGGTGGAATCCGCAAGGTGTAAGTTTAAAGAGCAATCATCAAATTCGCGGAAACCTAACAAATCACATAAAGTTTTTGGAATCGTGGAAACACTAGCACCCAAATCACACAAAGCATAGCATTCATGATCTTTAATTTTAATTTTAATAGTAGGTTCCCACTCATCATAAAGTTTTCTAGGGATCGAAACTTCCAACTCAAGTTTTTCTTCATAAGATTGCATCAAAGCATCAACGATATGTTTAGTAAAAGCTTTATTTTGACTATAAGCATGCGGAGAATTTAGCACGGATTGCAACAAGGAAATACAATCTATCAAAGAGCAATTATCATAATTAAATTCCTTGAAATCCAAAATAGTGGGTTCATTGCTATCTAAAGTTTTAACCTCTTCAATCCCACTTTTACTAATTTTTGCATCAAGATCTAGAAACTCCGAATTTTTGGAATGCCTTCTAGGTAAAGGTGGCTCATCTTCAGTCCCATCATTATCAAGATTCATATTGCAAAACAAAGATTCAATAGGGGACACATCGATAACTTTTAGATCTTCATCTTTATTCTCATAAAGATTAGAGGAGCACGCTTTTACAAAGCAATCTTTCTTAGCACGCATCCTAGCGGTTCTTTCTTTGCACTCATCAATGGAAATTCTGATGGCTTTGACAGAATCATTGATATCATGCTTAGGTGGAATAGATCTAAGTTTCAAAGAATCAACATCAAGAGAAAGTCTATCCACGTTCCTAGCCAATTCATCAATCTTAGGCAATTTTTCTTCAAGCAAGGCATTGAAATTCTTTTGAGAAATCATAAATTCTTTAACACTAGTCTCAAAATCAGAGGGCATCTTATTAAAATTTCCATAAGAGTTGTTGTAGGAATTACCATAATTATTAGAGGAGTTACTAGGATACGGCCTAGGATTAAAGTTTCCTCTATAAGCGTTGTTACCGAAATTATTCCTTCCAACAAAATTCACATCCATAGATTCATTATTGTTCTCAATCAAAGTAGACAAAGGCATATCATTAGGATCAGAAGAAACACTTATAGTAGCAAATAATTTCATAAGTTCATCCATCTTTCCACTCAAAACATTAATTCTTCTATCGCATGCACTTTTTTATTAGTAGATCTTTCGGTGTGCCATTCAGAATAATTAACCATAATATTATCTAGGAGTTTAGTAGCTTATCCTAAAGTGATTTCTATAAAAGTGCCTCCCGCGGCCGAATCTAAAAGATTTCTAGAAGCAAAATTCAATCCGGCATAAATTTTTTGTATAATCATCCAAAGATTGAAACCATGTGTAGGGCAATTATGTATCATTAATTTCATCCTCTCCCAAGCTTGTGCAAC
Organism: Triticum aestivum; assembly: GCF_018294505.1. Taxonomy (NCBI): domain Eukaryota; kingdom Viridiplantae; phylum Streptophyta; class Magnoliopsida; order Poales; family Poaceae; genus Triticum; species Triticum aestivum. The sequence continues at coordinate 74,217,828 of NC_057802.1, forward strand.
ATGTTCATGATCAAGTTTCTTAAATTCATGATATAGTTTCTAAGAGAGATGATTTTAGCGGGAGGAAAATACTTGAGATAAAAGCATCTTTGCACTTATTCCATGAATCAGTACTATTTTTAGGCAAAGACGAAAACCAAGCTTTAGCACGATCTCTAAGCGAAAAAGGAAATAGCTTCAATTTAACAATATCATTGTCCACATCTTTGTTCTTTTGCATATCACACAAATCAACGAAGCTATTTAGATGGGTAGCGGCATCTTCACTAGGAAGGCCGGCGAATTGATCTTTCATGACAAGATTCAGCAAAGCAGCATTAATTTCACAAGATTCAGCATTGGTAAGAGGAGCAATCGGAGTTCTAAGAAAATCATTGTTGTTGGTATTGGCAAAGTCACACAATTTAGTATTATCTTGAGCCATCGTGACAAGCAAGCAATCCAACACACGAGCGAACAAGAAGCAAGCGAAAAAGAGGGCGAACAGAAAAGAGAGGGCGAATAAAACGGCAAGGGTGAAGTGGGGGAGAGGAAAACGAGAGGCAAATGGCAAATAATGTAATGCGAGGGATAAGAGTTTGTGATGGGTACTTGGTATGTCTTGACTTGTGCATAGACTCCCCGGCAACGGCGCAAGAAATCCTTCTTGCTACCTCTTGAGCACTGCGTTGGTTCTCCCTTGAAGAGGAAAGGGTGATGCAGTAAAGTAGCTTAAGTATTTCCCTCAGTTTTTGAGAACCAAGGTATCAATCCAGTAGGAGGTCACGCTCAAGTCCCTTGCACCTACACAAACAAATAAGAACCTCGCAACCAACGTGATAAAGGGGTTGTCAATCCCTTCACGATCACTTACGAGAGTGAGATCTGATAGAGATGATAAGATAATATTTTTGGTATTTTTATGATAAGGAGTAAAAGTAAAGAAAGCAAGTAAACAGTAATGGAAATAACGTGAGATTAATATGATGGAAAATAGACCCGGGGGCCATAGGTTTCACTAGTGGCTTCTCTCAAGATAGCATAAGTATTACGGTGGGTGAACAAATTATTGTCGAGCAATTGATAGAATTGAGCATAGTTATGAGAATATCTAGGTATGATCATGTATATAGGCATCACGTCCGTGACAAATAGACCGAAACGATTCTGCATCTACTACTATTACTCCACACATCGACCACTATCCAACATGCATCCAGAGTATTAAGTTCATAAGAACAGAGTAACACTTTAAGCAAGATGACATGATGTAGAGGGATAAAGTCATGCAATATGATATAAACCCCATCTTTTTATCCTCGATGGCAACAATACAATACGCGCCTTGCTGCCCCTGCTGTCACTGGGAAAGGACACCGCAAGATTGAACCCAAAGCTAAGCACTTCTCCCATTGCAAGAAAGATCAATCTAGTAGGCCAAACCAAACTAATAATTCGAAGAGACTTGCAAAGATAACCAATCATACATAGAAGAATTCAGAGGAGACTCAAATATTGTTCATAGATAATCTTGATCATAAACCCACAATTCATCGGATCTCGACAAACACACCGCAAAAGAAGATTACATCGAATAGATCTCCAAGAAGATCAAGGAGAACTTTGTATTGAGATCCAAAGAGAGAGAAGAAGCCATCTAGCTAATAACTATGGACCCGAAGGTCTGAGGTAAACTACTCACACATCATCGGAGAGGCTATGGTGTTGATGTAGAAGCCCTCCGTGATCAATGCCCCGTCCGGCAGGACGCCGGAAAAGGCCCCAAGATGGGATCTCACGGGTACAGAAGGTTGCGGCGGTGGAATTAGGTTTTCATGGTCGCTTCTGATGGTTTCGGGGTACGTAGGTATACATAGGAGGAAGAAGTAGGTCGGTGGAGCCACGAGGGGCCCACGTGGGTGGAGGGCACGCCTGGGGGGGTAGGCGTGCCCCCTACCTCGTGGCCTCCTCGTCTATTGCTTGACGTCCAGTCCAAGTCCTCTGGATCACGTTTGTTCCAAAAATCACGTTCCCGAAGGTTTCATTCCGTTTGGACTCTGTTTGATATTCTTTTTCTGTGAAACACTGAAATAGGCAAAAAAGATCAGCAATTTGGGCTGGGCTTCTGGTTAATAGGTTAGTCCCCAAAATAATATGGAAGTGTTTAAATAAGCCCATTAAACATCCAAAACAGAATATATAATAGCATGGAACAATCAAAAATTATAGATACGTTGGAGACGTATCATGAACCAAATGACATCTCTTTAACAACCCCTACTCATAGGAATTGAGATACTCCATGTCACTCTTTCCCTAAAACTTCCATGTATACATCTTCTATTCCTAAATAGCTAGTACAACCCACTAGTAGCTTTTTTCCAAGACATGCAACTATGGCACAAGAACTATATAGTGTGTGAATAACTTTGAAAGATGGTCGCTGGATGAAGCTAATTCGACAGTGCAGAGATGGCAAATCCGAGCACTACTGGCCGTTGGATATCATCAACATTCCACCAGATCTGCCACATGTACAATTTAGAAGACTCCATGGTTGAACTTAAGCATAGTGCACAAACCTCAAAACACAAGCACTTCTCCTTTGTTCTAGAATTTTCTGTATCATAATTGAATTTTTTTTCTAAATGAATTTCCATTATTTGTTTTTTACTTTATGCTTTACAATGCACAACCCCATGAATCTTAACATTTTAATAAAAACTAATTGATTTTGAATGAGATGAACTATAAGAACTAAACGAACATCTACGTCATGCATATATGACTCAAAGCTTTACATGCTATAGTGTGTATTTATTCATAATTTGGTTTCGAACTCTCATGCCTTCAATGCATGTGTACCTTACTAGTTTTTAGTAGAGTAGCAAATTTCACGCGGCCCCGGGTATATCAAAATGCAGGGCCCATGCATCATTGCCTTTCGGCCGAACCTACGTCCACAATTTTTTGTACGTACTATATCTCCACTGGTCCCCGAACCCAGAATGCTGCCACGTTCCCCTAAAACCAAGTGGCCCACACATATTTAAGGCATCGACTCGAACTCCATCCCTCTCCCATTTACTATGACGTGGCCCCGCACGCCATAGGAGTACTCCTACAAACCCTACCGCCGCACGCATCATCGGTTTTCTTCAAGAGGACGAGGGAGAAGCCGATTTGTAGTGGAGGCGCTTTAAAAAAATGATCTGTAGTGGAGACCCCTACCCTAGGGTGCCCTAGGTAGCTGCCGCATGGTTTTCTCTTTTCTTTATGCTCTTGCGCCCTAGAGTGAAATGATGGTTGCTTCGTCCGTCCAGCTTAATGCGGGAAAGGTGGGGCTTTGTGATTTGACCCATCATCGCTCATTTTCTACTACCGCGGCGCTACTACCGAGGTGCCTCCAATTCCAACGACTGCTCCGAACTGTAATTTGGTGCATCGCACGTGGAACAAGATGGTGGATGAGCCACATGTCGGCTAAAGGGGTCCTGTTAAGTGTGTCGTCATTTCGTGTGCGAACTGACCCTACTTGAGTTGCTACGCCAACATGACAGGTGCAGCCTAGCACTTGGTTTTGCTCCGTGGTGAATCCCGAGTATATTGATCTAAAAAGAGACGTACTGAACTACCCTCGCCGTCTCATTTTTTGGGTGTCTCGGTTTATAGGGCGTGCACGTAGTTCTAGGTCATCCATTTGACTAACTAAATATGAGTTACTATGTCACAAAAAGTATATAATTGGATTATTAAGCGAATGCAGTTTCTAAACATATATTGTTCATCACATCTATAGCCAGTTATATTCTCAACCTAGAACGATGTGCATGCCATGTAAACCGATACGGAGGAAGTATAGTAGTAAAAATGAGGTGATTTTACCGAGCGATCGGCGGGGGAGCATGGCCTGTCATGCGGTCCCACGTGTCATGATGTACCAAGGCGATGCGCGTGTCCCTCTTGAGGCAGAAGCAATACTACGTGGTTTGAGATGATGGCGAACCGAAGTGTGAAATAATGGTTGCTTCGTCCATCTGGGAAGGTGCGGCATTGTGATTTGACGTCTCATTGCTCATTACTACTACTACTGGGGCGGTACGACTGGGGTGCGTCCCCCTGCTGTTCTGCACTGTTATTTGGTGCTTGACACGTCGACCCGGTTGCTATATGTCCCACATGTCAGCGACAGGAAGTACAGAATTCATGAAAGCGAGCGTCGACGGAGGAGTACAAGACACGGCTTGGGTTTTTGCTGCTTCGCGCGATCCATCGATACAAACCCGGACTAAAAAAGGCGAGGGCGGGTCTTTTCCCGCGCGGCAGGCAGGGGAGTTTGGCATAGTCTGTTCGAGGCAAGGAGGCAGGAAGGGAAACAAGCAAATAAAGGTTGAGCGACTTAGTTTTGGGAAAATCTGATTTTACGGAGTACGTACCCACTAGGGTTTATAGGGCTCATCTAAAAACATTCGTTTTTCCATTTTATAAGTCTCAATTCTACTAATAGTAGTAGTACCATCACATGTTGGATTTCGAGGTGCGTTAGATCACCCGATGCAAGCAGTGTCAAGAGAAAACTCACCAATGCATGTAGAAGTTCATGGAAATTTAGTGGTCATTCATGCATTCGTTCTAATTAATGCCTCGGTAAACATAACTTCTTGAGAAAAACGAGCGTACTAATTACTTGTGCAAACTAGGAGTACGAAATTAATTCGACCACTCACCGTCTACCTTGGTTGGAGAGATTTTGAAATTGAGCCATAAACTGGAAAGGAGGGAGTAGTAACTTTTGTCTCGATTACTATTTGTGGCCTTGTATAGATGCAAAATGTATTTTTTTATAGTGGCCTTGTATAAGTAAATGGAGGGAGTACTAAAGGACATATATATTCCAAACAATATGATAATCTCTCTAACCAAGGTAGTAGGGACGAGGAGTAAACGGAGGGAGTAGTAAAATTTTCTCCTCGTCCTGCGAGCCACCGCGCACGTGGGCGAGGGAGCGGGCGTAAGGCGTATAGTACTACTACTAGTAAGCAAGCTTCACCTCATCCTGCGAGCCACCGCACCCGTGGGCGGGGGAGACGGCGTACTAAGCAAGCTTCTCCTTGTTCTGCGAGTTGATGGGACACATCAAAAGTACTCCAGTGTATAGAGCCTTGCCTCTAAGGTAGGCCCCACATGGTTTTCCTCTTTTTTAACATAACGCGTCAAGTCGCAATTTGTTTGTTCACCCGTGGTAGACGATCCTCCCTCCACCAAGTGGACAAACAGTATATGGTCAAATTACCACGTGGGCTGCCTTTTCGTACAGAAATGAGCTCCACTGTGTACCCGCGCGGGTGTGGTTGGGAAAGAGACGGGAGTACGTGCGCCGTGCGTGCACCACTTCTCTTCGTGCACCTCCCCCACCTACGTGGGTGTGTGTGAGAGATACAAACCTAGACAAATGGCTTGTGCGGAATAACTACTCTTTGTAAGCCATTGTAAGAGTGGACAAAATGGTGAAGGAGGAGATAGGGGAGCGGCGGAGGTGTGCGATTCTTGGCCGACGTTTGGCCTCGTTTAAATAGGAGATTAAATAGATTGCGGATGGGAGGAGCTCGACCGGTGTTGCATTTAATGTCGGCCCGGTCATGAACGGACGTGTGTCCAGAGTGGGTTTCTCGGCTTCCACACGGGCGGGTTTCATGGAGGCGTTTGAATGCGGCAAGGAGGCGTGTTTAGCCGGGCGTGCAGCGAGTGGCGCCCTCGACTCTGACGCAGGGACACCGTGCCGTTCTTCCACTGACGTGTGGGCTCTTTGGGTACATGGCCTGCATGTCAGTGACCCAACGCAGGAAGCGCACAGCAGAGGAACCTTTGGTGGGCCAGGGCGGTCAGAAGCGGGCGTTTCATAAACCGATGATTTTTCATTGAGTGTGACGTCATCCTTTTCATGTAGATAATCCTACTATGTTGATAGCCCGTTCGATACGTTGTGATTCATAAAGACCGCTGCAAACATCAATGTTCTGCTTATCACACATAAGATTGATTAATACCGGTAACAATCCATGTCCTTAACAAAGGGTGCATGCACGTATAGGTTGAGCGTGTGTCTTGTGTCGTGTGATGTGTGCATGCAGGCGTGCGAGTGTTGCGTGCGTGCAAGGGTACGTTTCAGTGTTGCATGCATGTGTGCGTACGTGCGTGTGTTCGTGAGTGCATGTGTACGTGTTAGTGTTGCACGCCTGCATGCGTGCGTCTGTTCGTTATGTGTACATGTCAGTGTTGCACGCCTGCATGCGTGCGTGTCTTGCGTGCGTGCATGTGTACGTGCGGGGTGAGGCTACACGTCAGTCGACTGACTTTTTCATCTCTGGTCATTAGATTTTCCAGCCATTATACGAAATCAAGGGCCTGCAGTTTATCATCAAACTGCACCCCCCTGAGCCGCCAGCCACCACCGGCCGAACCGCCGGCCCCCGCCGCCCTCGGCCGGCCCGCGCCGCCATGCCGCCCCGCCCGCCCCGAAACCACTCCCCACCGCCATTCCGCCGCCGCACCGGCCATCCCTCTAGCCCCCCCCCCCCCCGCACCAAGCTTTTTCTCTGGCGATCCCCACCCCACCGCCCAATCAACGCCCCCCACCGCCGGCGACTGCCAACCAGAGGTCTCACGACTTCGAGTACCCACCAACCACTAATTTATTACCATTTTTGTCCTTCATATACACGCTGACGGGTGGGCCCTATGGTAATGTGCGCTGCTGAATGTGGACCGTTTGACTGGTCAATTGATCGTGTCATCAAAAAATTACGGAGCTGTATGGTGAGCTAGTGACCGTATGATCACCCTAAAATGTATTTTATTAACACAGTACAGACTCAAACTACCGTTTCTTTCTTTCATATACGGGCTGATAGGTGGGCCCCATGGTTACGCGCCCCGATGGTGCAACACTAGTTGCGCCACGTGGAACATTTGACTGGTCAATTGATTGTGTCATCAACAAAATACGGAGTTGTACGGGTGAGCCAGTGACCGTATAATCATGACATGTATTTTTTTAACACGGTACAGACGCAAGGGCTCATATATACGCGCAAGCACTCACCGCTATAAGCGCACACACGCAGACCCTACCCCTATGAGCACCTTCGAGAGAGTGAGCCAGCATATGATCTTGAGATTTTACGAAGTCACCATAGGTGCCTCGTAGTCGAATGGAACGTCTCCTCCCACTGAACGCACATCGCCGGAAAATACTGAAATTAACCCAGGATAAATGCGAGCACCGGGACTTTAACCCTGGTGGGCTCGAGAAACCACTGTCCTCCTAGCCATCCAACCACATGTTGGTTAGCACGACAAAATGTATGTGGTGACCGTGATGAGCTTATTCTGAAGTCCAGTGACCATATCGTGCTTTCGCTTCAAATACAATGACCGTAAGTGTCGTCAACAAAATACGGAGCACGCATCAAATGCAAAGTCCGTCAGTGTCATCAAGAAAATACGGAGACGTATCGTGAGCTAGATACCGTATGATCACCACGAGAATGTATACGGTGACCGTAATGAGCATATTCTGAAGTCCAGTGACCGTATAGTGCTTTAGCTTGAAATACAGTGACCGTCACGCGTGAATGTGTCGTGGGCATGCATACTTTTAGAGGGCCGAGAGATAGTTTGTGTGCGTACGTGAAAGTGGTGTAGAAAGAGGGGGTGTCCGGTGGAGACAAGGAGAGATATGCCCTTCGTTTCTCTTTCCCGTGACTAATATTTTAGGAGAATATATAAACATTCACAATGCAGAACAAATATTTTTGGATGCACCATGCAATTAACTTTCATGTATAACATTGTACTATTGTATATGCTTATTTTCTTAGTGGCCGATTGCGTGTGTGGTGTGGTGGGCACATCATTTCTAGTTGTGGTGGGTCAACATGAGGACTCATGGGTCGGTTCCATCCTGCGCCACATAGGTTGGACCGAGACGCGTTATACGAAGACCCATGTGGAGGACTCGGCGTACAACACGAAGCTAGCTACCAGAGTCGCGGAGGACTCTATCCCCACTGGTGATAAGCCGACTATATATGATTTGTAACCCTAGGCCCCCAGTATGTTATAGAAGCTTGGGGGCTAGTTCGTCGATAGTATACACACACGCACAATGCCTGGTATTCACGTGTACTTTGTACACACCCCTATCACTAATATACAGTACCAGGAGTAGGCTTTTTCCTCAACTGCAAGGGTCCGAACTAGGGTAAAACTTTGCCTCGTATTACCATCCAGCCTAACAGTCAGGGATATCCTACCGAATGATATGATGGAATCATATCTGCCAACTACTAAGAGAGAGGTGTGTCTGGGGGGGCAATGTGTGCGAGAGAGGCCTAAAGATAATGTGAGTGCGGAGACACGTAGGCACATATATGTGCGTATAGAGGGCTAGTAGAGACCGTGCGTGTGTATATATGCATGTGAGAGAAATAGTGTTTTCCAACTGAGATTAGTGAAAAGAGTGGTACATAGTAGTCAGAGAGAGAGAGAGAGATACAGAGAGAGCATGTGCGTGAGACTCCCCGACACCCCGAGAGAGATTGTGAGCATGTGTGAAAGAGAAATGCCGATGCATATAAAGTGTGTCCACTTATGTGGTAGATAGAGAGATATATAGCGCGTTTGTGAGAACGGGCCGAGGAATAGTGCATCTACGTGTAAAAGGCGGTTCTACGCATTAAATTAAAATATAAATGGCATTATTATTTTTGGATGAGATCATGAATTTTGCAAATTGCGTATGGACGAAAATCGGTCTATCAGACACCCATACTCTATTGAATTCTAGCATGTGCATGTGTTTATTTCATATTACCATTCCATAGAGTGAGAGCGGTTTGAAATATATGCAATGGATGCTTTTGTAATTCATATATAAACATTAATTAGTGCACTCCATGTTGTTAGTGTGAAGCACTTTATACATTTGTCACTTGCATGGATACATTCCAAATTGCTAGCTACGAAATAGAATACATGTCGAATTCAACATAAAGGGGGTTTCGAAGATTCGAATTCATAGGAAGTGCATTCATCTATTTGAACCCGAGATAATGGCATTTGTAAATCAGATGTAAAAGGGGGCATCAATCTTTGTTGTGCGTTTGAACATGCTATATATATTCATACGCATGTCTAACTTTTTTTTGCAACCAAGGAGATTATATCTGGAACCATGCATGAACTGAGGTAAGTTGCATATTTTTTAATATATACTCGTGTACAATGTATATTCAAATGTACCCCCTCCATTCCAAAATAATCGTAGCTTTAGGATTTTCAAGAGTAAAGATTTGTGAAGTTTGACAAATCCTGAAAGTTCAATTCAAGAGAACCGAAAACGTTAATGCTTCTGCTCCCAAATATTGAACGAAGCGCCAAATAGGCCTCTGGTCACCCGAAACCGTGCGAGACTAATGTTTGGTGGTAGGAAATTACTGTCCTGACTCTGGCCCGTGTAGCCTATCGGCCCGATGTCCAAAGGTCTAAACCGGGGTAGGTTTGTAACTTCACCAAGACGCCAGTCTCAACCGCCTCCGAGAAGCATTCATACAACGTGGGTGCCTAAACACCCATGCGCTCGGCCGAAATCTATCGCGCCCACATTTGGGACACCTGAGATTACTGTCCTACCCCCAACCCACAATATGTCCAAAATTTTAGATGGGGGCAAAGTTTGTAACTTTCCCCAAATTTCAAACAATCGCGTCCCAAACCGAAACATTGTTCCCCCTTAGTTCCCCGCCTCCCTCCGTTTCCCCATTCATAATCCGTGGGCGCCAAAACGGCCTCTCCACCAGCTGCGAAACCCCAGCCTCCTCCGTCCTCCACCCCATAGCACCCAATCCACCGGCGCCCTCCTCCATCACGCCGGAGCCGGTACCCCGACATCGTCGTCCAACGCGACCGCAACCGCAACACCCTCAAGGACTTAGCAGCTGAACCCGAGGTAGAGCTGCCTCCACGACGCCGACGCCGACGCCGACGTGCGCCGTACCAGAACCACTCCGACCACACCGTCCTACGCCTCACTGCTGTCGCTCCACTGTCGCAACCGTCCACCGCACCGGAGCAGTTCCCGCTACGCTGTCGTTCGCCGCCTCGGATCTGGTTCCCCGCCGCCGATAGACAGCCACCGCACCACACTCAACAACTTGGCCATGGGTTCGTCCAAGGCTCCACCATCCTCCACAACTTCTCGTTTCCAGCGAACCACAAGAAGATCGTTGGAAAAACAGAAGGAGGACACAGCACTGCCAGAAGAAAGAGGTACTCCTCTTCCCTTATTCCTGCAAACCTTACGTCTCTGCTCACACCGTATTCATCCCACGAAAGAAACTAGTTGAGCGCTTCTTACTGCATCTTCTTCATGATACTAAATGCACAAGGTTTCCTCCCTTTACTATTTCACCTTTGCTAGAGGTCAGTAGCCCGCCTGGATTTCAATTCAGGGTCAGTCGAACCGCAATTAAAAGAAGCAGCACCCGCTTAGGCGGGCGGAGCACCTAGTTCGCCTGTTCGCTGGGGAAGCGGCGCATCGGTGTCTATCATAGGGGTGTGGGGCGCAGGAGCTGCTTGCGCCCGATCTGGAGGTCGGCGGGGCTTGAATGGATGGCCGGGGGCGGTGCCAAGCACGGCGGTGCGGTGAGGTCGAGGGGAGGGCGCAGGCAGGGGACTGGGCCGGTGGTCGCTGGCGTTTTGAGGAAGATCGTCAACACTGACTGGCTGGAGGTAGATGAAGGCGATCTGCCCGTTCTTTGTACATCGGACGGTGCAGAAAAAATGGACTGACCTATTTGTTTTCAGTCGACTGTTATTTTCATAGAATCCTGTAGTAATTTAGTGTGCCATGCATGTTGTAGAGCTATCATATGTCTCCCGTCATTTATTTCTCACCGACCTGCTATCTGCTACCTTTACACTGTACTAATTGTGCACACACTTCACCCATACTCACACTATTGTTTTTTATGCATGGGTATTTCAGACTCTGACGCAGTGTTGATGAATGCAGAAAAGAAAAGACAGAAGTCGCTCCAGTGTAATTCGAAGATAAGCACTAAGCGTTTCAGCGCTCTAAAGGGTGCAGTGTCAGCAGTTGGAGACAGTAAACGTAGCTCTGCAGTTGATGATCTCAATTGCCACACACAACCATCCCAGGTGCTTGCTTTAACTTCGCGCTGTCAAATGTGGTTGCATGTTGCATATGGTGTCTAGCTTGTATTGCTTCCAATTTGGTTAAATTGCATCTGCTTACTTTACACATTATACCTTTGATAATGACATGCCTTCCTGTTTTTGATACATACTACATATGTCTATTAACCATGTTCGTACATCAAACTAATGCTCTTTTGTATCCCTCGTCAATCACTTATGATGAGACAGTCACCCCAGTGGGTTACTGTGAGACGCCATACTCGTTTAAAGAGTGCAGTGTCATCCTCCCCACATGATTCTCAAGAAACAGCAAGGCTAAATGAAGATAGTCAACGTAGCTCTCTAGTTGATGACCGCAATTCCCCCACACCACCATCACAGGTGCTTGCTCTAACTTCGCAGTGTGATATGTGGTTGCATGTTGCATACGGTGTCTAGCTTGTAATGCTTCTAATTAGGGTAAATTGCATCTGCTTAGTTTACACATTATACCTGTGAATATGACATGCCTTCCTATTTTTGGTACACACTACATCTATGTGTTAACCTTGTTCTTACATGAAACTACCTCTCTTCTGTATCCTGCATCAATCACTTACGATGAGTCACCTTTATTCGTTGCATATTGCATATTATTTCTAGCCTGTTGCCATGTATTGCTTCTAATTTGGTCAAATACATTTGTTAGGGCACCCTTTTAATTTGGCAGAGTGATATTGGTTTCATCTTTCATATGGTTTCTAGCTTGCATTGATTCTAACAAGTTCAAGCACCTTGTGCTTAGTTTACACTTTATACATCATACATGTCAATATGTCACGCCGTCCTGTTTTTCATACATATTCCATCCTCCTATCATGCGGCTGCCTTACATGAAAGTAGTGTTCGTCAGTATCATGCATCAATGAGTTCTGAAGAGCAAATTTTATTCCTTTTTCTTGTGGGTTTGACTTGACAAGGCAAAATCAAGAAAGAGGAAGGAAAAGAGTAAGGAAGGCGATGATGGTGGTCCTCTGCAGCAACGTAAACGGAGCATCTGTACCGATTCTCCTTGTACTGATAGTGCATTACAAGGTCCAAGTCTCCGCTCCCCTACTCCACCATCCAAGGTGCTTGCTCTAACTTGGCAGTGTGATATATGGTTGCATGTTGCATATGGTGTCTAGCTTGTATTGCTCCTAATTAGTGTAAACTGCATCTGCTTAGCTTACACATGATACGTGTGAATATGACACGCTTTCCTGTTTTTGGTACATACTATATCTGTCTATCACACCATCTTCTTACATGAAACTACTCTTCTTGTGTATCCTGCATCAGTCACTTATGATGGGACACCATTAAGTTGGCAGTGTGATATTGGTTTGCGTCTTGAATATGATTTCTAGCATGTATTGCTTCTAGTTTGATAAACGCCAGCTATGACGAGACGGTTTTAACTTGCCAGAGTGGTATTGATTGCACCTTTCATATGGTGTCTAGTTTGCAGTGCTTCTAATTTGTTGAAGTGCCTTCTGCTTAGTTACCACATCATAGGTGTGAATATGTCAAGCCGTCCATTTTTTCGTACATATTCCATCCTCGTATCATGACTTTGCCTTTCATCAGAGTAGTTTTCGTAAGTATCATGCATGAATGAGTTCTGAAGAGCGAATTATATTCCTTTTTCTTGTCGGTTTGACCTCACAATGCAAAATCAATAAAGCTGAAGGAAATTGGCAAGGCATTGGATGATTCTCTACAGATTCTACTCCGCCATCCTCCCAACAAGATTCGCAAGACAACGCAAGGCTAGACAGTCAACGTAGCTGTGTAGATGAGGAGCACATCTCCCCTACTCCACCATCACAGGTGCTTGCTCTAACTTGGCACTATTATATGTGGTTGCGTGTTGCGTATGATGTCTAGCTTGTATTGCTTCTAACTTTGTTGAATTGCATCTGCTTACTTTACACACAATGCCTGTGAATATGACATATGTTCCTGTTTCTAGAACATACTATATCTGATCACACGATGTTCTTACATCAGACTACTGTTCTTGCATATCCCGCATCAGTCACTTATGATAAGGCACCTTTAAGTCGCCACTGTGATATTGGTTGTGTCTTGCATATGATTTCTAGCATGTACTGCTTCTAATTTGTTGAAACGCCATACAGTTTGAACTTGGCAGAGTGATATTGGTTGCATCTTTCATATGGTGTCTAGCTTGCAGTGCTTCTAATTTGTTGAAATGCCTTCTGCTTAGTTACCACATCATAGGTGTGAATATGTCACGCCATCCTGTTTTTCATACATATTCCATCCTCGCATCATGTGTTTGCCTTTCATCCGAGTAGTGTTCGTCAGTATCATGCATGAATGAGTTCTGAAGAGCGAATTTTATTCCTTTTTCTTATCGGTTTGACTTCACAATGCAAAATCATTACAGCTGAAGGAAATTAGTCTGGCAGTGGATGATGGTGGTCCTTCGGAGCAACTCAAACAGGGGGTCTCTACAGATTCTACTCCGCCATCCTCCCAACAAGATTCGCAAGACAACACAAGGCTGGATAGTCAACGTAGCTGTGTAGATGATGAGCACATCTCCCCTACTCCACCATCACAGGTGCTTGCTCTAACTTGGCACTATTATATGTGGTTGCATGTTGCGTATGATGTCTAGCTTGTATTGCTTCTAACTTTGTTGAATTGCATCTGCTTACTTTACACATAATGCTTGTGAATATGACACGTGTTCCTGTTTCTAGAACATACGTGTACATGATGAGCACATCTCCCCTACTCCACCATCACAGGTGCTTGCTCTAACTTGGAACTGTTATATGTGGTTGCGTTTTCCGTATGATGTCTAGTTTGTATTGCTTCTGATTATGTTGAATTGCATCTGCGTAGCTTACAACTTATACCTGCAACGATCACTTACCCATAAGACACATTTAACTTGGGACTGTGATGTAGGTTGCATCTTGCATTGTCTTCTAGCTTGTACTGCTTCTAATTTCTTGAAATGGCACTTACGACGAGACACTTTTTACCTGATAGAGTGATATTGGTTGCATGTTCATATGGTGCCTAGCTTTCATTTCTTCTAATTTTGTTGAAATGCCTTCCGCTTACTGTTTTTTCATACATATTCCATCCTCCTATCGTACGTGTGAATATGAAACGCTGTCTTTTTTGTATATATTCCATCCTCCTATCCTGCGCTTGCCTTACATCAAAGTAGTGTTCGTCTGTATCATGCATCAACCAGTTATGCAGAGCTAATTTTATTCATCTTCTTGTGGTTTTGACTTCATAAGGCAATATCAGAAAATAGGAAGGAAAAGAGTAAGTTAGGGGATGTTGGTGGTCCTCCGCACCGACGCAAACAGAGACTCTCTAGATTTGCCACTGCTACTGCTAATGAAGTTGAAGTCCCAAGTCTACATGATGAGTTCATCTCCCGTACTCCACCATCGCAGGTGCTTGCTCTAAGTTGACAGTGTGATAATTGGTTTCATGTTGCATATGTTGTCTAGCCTGTATTTCTTCTATTTTGATTAAATTGCACCTGCTGAGTTTATACGTTATACATGTGCATATGACATGGCGTTCTGTGTCTAGAATACACTGCATCTATCTATCATACCATGTTCTTACATCAAAGTACTGCTGTTGTGTATCCCGCATCAGTCACTCATGATTGGACGCTTTTAACATGGCAGTTTGATAGTGGTTGCATCTTGCATTGATTTCTACGTTGTACTGCTTCTAATTTTTCGAATTGCCACTTATGACAAGACACTTTTAACTTGGCAGAGTAATATTGGTTGCATCTTTCATATGGTGTCTAGCTTGCATTACTTCTATTTTCTTGAAAATCCTTCTGCTTAGTTTACACATCGTAGCTGTGAATATGTCATGCCGTCCTGTTTTTCTTACATATTCCATCCTCATACGGTTGTCTTACATCAAAGTATTGCTTGTCTGTATCATGCATCAATGAGTTCTGAAGAGCGATTTTATTCTTTTGTGTTGTGGGTACGGCTTGACATGGCAAAGTCAAAAAAGAGCAAGGAAAATAATATAGTAGGGAGTGGTGTTACTCGTCGGGTGAAACGGAAAAGGATCTGCCGTCCAGATTCTGCTGGTACTTATAGTGCAGTAGAAGGTCCAAGTCCACCGGCTAAATCTACAAACACAGTATCACCTGCTCCACCAGCTGCAGCATCCGCTTCAACTGTACCAGCATCTCAACGAGTTACTCGTTCGTTTGCTCCGGAACTGGCCAGTTCCCAAGCTGCCTTCACACCTAACACTACTTCCGAAGCACTGCTGACACAACAGGACTTGGCAAGATCAGATGAACCTCATGAGCATCAACACCAAGACGGTACCTGACCGAGTCAAGTTGCAGTTGCATGCTCCTTTATATGTACTCTCACAGTTTGATGTACACTAACACTTTCCATATTCGTTGTTGAACTAGCACCACGGCGCAAGCGGAAACAGACATCAGGGATAATGCTTGACAGATTAACAAAATCTAAAGGAGGAAGAATGGAGATCCATTTTGAGGCAGGTTTAAAAAGGCCACGTGATGCTACAGAGTCAGCCAAGTTAGTATCAGAGGCAGCCGTTGCCGTTAGGTGTCATGCACGTATCCTCCCAACGTGGATCCAGTACAGGAATGAGAAAGACAATACCCAGTTTAACACCTTCCTTGACCATTTATCCGTAAGTAATGTTATTCATCGCAATTAGTAATATTGTCTTGCTCTGTCCCATACTTTCTAGCTTCCTCCTAATAAGACTCACATTCTTTTTTCAACAGATGAGGTTCAAGTTGGATCCGAAAGATGATGCAACTAAACAAGCATGCACTCATGTTTTTCAGTCTGCTCTGCGACAGTATCGGTACCACCTTAGAAAATCTCACTTTGAAGGCAAGGCTAACAATGAAATCGCCCAAACATCTCCAGTGGAATATATTACAGATGAAGACTGGACACCCTCGTTAAACACTGGTCTGATCCAAAGTATCAGGTAGGCTATATGTATTTGATCAGACCACATATTGAACTTGTATTTATGTATGTGCCTTACAAGTGTATCTTCTTCTAGGCTAACTGTTTGAAGAACAAGACCAACCGTTCTAAAGTGAAATTCCAACAGACAACAGGATCTCGTAGCTATATTGCACACTGCGAGGCTCTTGTAAATAGCTGCTACTTCCTTCTTTTTCTGTGCCATATTATCGTATCTATATTGACTTGTTCCAAATACAGAGGAAAGCCTGTGCGGACCAAAAAGAACCTGAACCGAATGCAGTGCAAATCTTCAAGGATTGCCACACCAGCAAGATGAAGGGCATGAGCACACCAGTTCAAGCCGCTGTTGTAAGTCCTTACTCCTCCTGCCTTTGAACTGATTGGTACTGTGATGTGTTCATTTAACTACTTGGTTTGCAGCCAATGTCAGTTACTCTGTTCACTTTTATACACAGTTGTCTTAACGTATCATTTCACCTTACATGGTTTAAAAGAGATGAAGGATATTCTTTTGGTCTTGATCTGTAATCTAGTTGTTATGTTCACGTGCGCACACAATGATAAAATAGCCTGTTTGTTTTATATCTGTTTGCCCATGATATGAATGATGTCATACTATGTTCATCCTACTTTAAACCATGTCTCTTTATCCTTAGATGTCAACGAATGTGAGGAAATAGACAATACAGTAGGCATGCTACATGGACATATGTTCCGAAAGTGATTTTATTATGTAGTTGGCACTACAATACATGCTAATGTATTACAGTA
This sequence comes from Triticum aestivum, assembly GCF_018294505.1. Lineage (NCBI taxonomy): Eukaryota > Viridiplantae > Streptophyta > Magnoliopsida > Poales > Poaceae > Triticum > Triticum aestivum. Next base: position 74,234,837 of record NC_057802.1, read on the forward strand.
GTTCACCAAAATAAGTTATGTATAAACGTGTAACCTACTTTGTTTGTTTTTGTCTCATTAGTAACTTATCTGGTACACTAATCTACAAGTTCAAACTTTCAGGAAGCTATGGAACAAATGATTGAACAGCCACAACCACCTGAAGGTGACGAGGCTACCACAGGCACAATGTCACCTCTTGCTGCAGTGCGTCAGTATCTCTCCACTAACAGTGCAAAAAGCACCTTCCTGCGTAATTCTGGGTTGGTTGTCAAGGTAACCTCGTCCAAATCGCCTACTGAACAAAATCTTCCTGCTAGACAGAGTGATATATCTGTGCTCCAGACACAAGTCCAATCCCTAATGGACGTCGTTTTGGAAACAAGAATAGTGGTTGACAAATGTCGTCAAGATATGAATGGTTTTGAAACCAGACTATCAGACATTCGCTTCGTTGTTCAAGAGCAATGGCGGAAAAAAGGTGAAGATCGTGCTGCTCCATCAGATTCTACAGCCTGAAACATTAGCACTCAGGTCAAATGATCTGTGCTTCTATACATCTGATGGTGCTTTTATCTGCAAGGACTGTAAACTTTATGCCAACAGGCCTTTTGTTGTATGGTTGGAATTTATTTTGTTGTGATACAGCATTTATGATGCTGCCAAAGGCTGCAGTAATTACGACGCTATTTTTGTATAGTGTAGGTTTATCTTAGTAATGTATTCGGCCGAAAGCTTCGTAGGAGCCCAACATGCCAACATTCGTCGGGCCCATTCCAATTGGGCTAAAAACGATTATGGGCCGAAATTTGCATGTAGCCCACTAAAAATATCTGGGCCTAAATCAGCATAAGCTTTCATATTTTTCTGGTAGGCCTGTGCCCATAGTGGGCCTTTAACAGGCCTAAACATAATTTGGGCCCTCAGTAACAATAGGCCGTTTACAGGTGTAAATATCTCGAGCCCATAAAAAACATGGGCCTTTAATAGACCGAAAGTGAGATTGGGCCCTGATTGTGCCAAATAACCCACTGGTCTTAGCAGGCCGAAATGGTGGCCCATTTACGATGCGGATCTTTCACAGGCCGAAATTCGGACGGGCCGTAAATGCGCCGACCTAATACACGGGCCTTTAACAGGCCGGAAGTTCGGTCGGGCTAGATTATCGTCATTTTTATATGGGCCGTTAATGGGCCCGATGTGACGTTGGGCCACATATGGCCCATGGATTTCGTCTGACGTTAACAGGCCGAAAATCACAACAGGCCGAAAGTGGCCCAAATCTATAGTGGGCCTCTAACAGGCCGAATGTCAGACATGGCCGAATATGACCCAAATCCTTCACGGCCGTTTATGGGCCGAAAGTTTCAATGGCCTATAAATGGGCCCAAATGAAGCAGGACCTTTAACAGGCCGGAAATACACCGGGCCGTAATTCGGCCCATATACTTAGCGGACTGTTAACAGGCCAGAAGTGACCATGGGCCGCGATGATGACAAGTTTAGGACAGGCCGTTGACGGGCCAATTTGACACTAGCCGTACGGGCCTTAACTGAGAATGTTGGGCCTTTAGCTGGGTCGGCCCATTATGCTCTGCAAAATCTTGTGGGCCTTTAGCTAGGCTGGCCCATTGTGGTCCGCTAAATCTTGTGGGCCTTTAGCTGGGCCGGCCCATTATGGTCTGCAAAATCTTGTGGGCCTTTAGCTAGGCCGGCCCATTATGGTCCGCTAAATCTTGTGGGCCTTTAGTTGGGCCGGCCCATTTAAACTTTACGGGCCACTTTTGGGCCCGTCCATGTGTCAACATATCATAGGCCCATCTCGACCATTGGATGAGTGACACCTGTGCCAACGCGGAGCTGACGCGTGGTTCTGTCGGCCAATGAGAATTTTACACGTGGAAAATCGGCATTGGTCGTGGCTGTTAGCGGGTTGTCGGATCCAAAACAGGACCCGATAGCTTAACGGTGCCCCGTTACGGTGGATGCCACGTGTCGGTCACCCTTGACGAAAGCACTTCTATGACGCGTGATTTATCGTCATGGAAGTGGACACTTCCGTGATGATAATTTTGGTGATGTCATGGAACACTTCTACGACAGCACCGGTATGACTATCTTCATTCTGTCATAAATTTGTCATGGATGTACATGCATGATAGAAAACGTGACCTACTGTGACAAACACGTATCATCACGGAAGTGTATTTTTTTGTAGTGACACCACGCGACGCGGCGTTGAGCCCTCGTTCGAAAGCAAGCAAAACCGACGAGCGTCTCCGGCGAGCTCGCCGCCGCGGGAGGCCACCGGAGCAACACCGACGCCGGCCATCTCCGTGGCTCGGTGGGCCCCGCCCCTCGGTCACTAACTAGTGGGCCCTGGGGTCCCCGTTGACTGGGTTGACCCAGTCAACGTGCTGACTGGGCAACCCCAGCCACTAACATGTGGGCCCCTCTCTGTTAATTAGTCTAATAACATTTTTATAAAAACAATTAGTTTAGCTTAAGTCACTCACTGACATATGCGGCCCACACCCGTAATTAGTTCAATTAGATTAGTTAATCCACTGTTAAGGCCTCTGTCACTGACCAGTAGGTCCCATTGGACCCACAGGTCTGGTTTGACCTGGTCGGCTGACCAGTTGACTGCTGACGTCATCCTCTAGACATGCTGACATAGTAATTCTTTTCTGTTAATTTAATTAATTCCAGAAAATGTTTAAAACTTTGCAAATTCATAGAAAATAAATCGTAACTTGGATGAAAAAAAATTCTACATGAAAGTTGCTCAGAATGATGAGACGAATCTGAATACGCGGTCTGTTTACCTGTCAGATGCCTCTAACTATCTGAACATGGAACATTCCCCCTCCGGTCATCCGTCTAACACAGGTCCGGAACCGGGAATACCTTCCCGGTTGTTTTCCCCCTTCACCTATATCGTGCAGCACTACGTTAGAACACCCCTAGTTATGCTTTTCATCATGTCATGCTTAGTGGTACATGTGTTTGCTCTGTATTTACTGTTTCTTCCCCCTCTTCTTCTCCGGTAGACCCCGAGACTGATGCTGCCCCTGTGATCGACTACGTCGACGACGACCCTTCCTCCTTTTCAGCAGAGCTTCCAGGCAAGCCCCCCCTTTGATCATCCCAATATCGCCCATTCCATTCTCTCATGCTTGCATTAGATTTTGCTACTATTATTGTTTGCTCCTATTCTGATGCATAGCCTGCTTTTGTAACCTGCTTATTGTTACCTTACCTGCTTATCCTAAACTGCTTAGTATAGGTTGGTTAGTGATCCATCAGTGACCCCCACCTTGTCCTTGTTGCCCCTGCTTCATCATCAAAGACCCGATCAACGGGATCGAAGACCAGGCCCCGGCACCGCACATTACTTTCCCCTTAGTTGCTCGAGACGGGGGCGACGGGGTCACATCTTTCGTGAGTCTCTGCTTGTTACCGTGCGTTCCTAATCCACTACGATTTGGATATTTGATCCGAGGGCCTGGCCTCTGGCCTGATAGCACTAACCATAACATGGGCATAGTATGGGCATTCTGCATCGTATACATCAGCCGAAGCTTAATGGACGTCAGTGACTGAGCGGCGCGCGCCGGGTTGGACTGCGGAAGCACCTGCCTTTTTGAAGGAGGTAGCTAGGTCTGCTCACCGGCCGCGTACGCAACGTGCAGGAGTTCCCGGGGCGATGGCCCATGACCCCCTGGGGCATAGGTTTAGTCCAGCGTGTTGACCTCTCTATTAAGCCTAGGTCGGGTTGCGGCGTATTGTTTGGCCGAGGCCGGGCATGACCCAGGAAAGTGTGTCTGGCCGGAGTTAAGTGAGCGTGGTGGGTAAGTTGGTGCACCTCTGCAGGGAAGAATACATCTATCGATAGCCTGTCCTACGTAAACGGACACTCGGAGTTGTATCCCGATTGATACAACTAGAACTGGATGTTGAGGCATGTTTTGGATATGTTGCTTTGGGAGTCGAGAAAGGATCCCGGAGCGTTGATACAACAACATAAATATGACTTATGTTATACTACTCTACTCCCTCCTGTTGCTGCAAGATGGTGGTTTCCAGAAGATGCTAGTCTTCGATAGGACTAGCTTCTCCCCCTCTTATTCTGGCATTTCTGCAGCCCAGTCCACATATACAGCCTTCCTTTGATAATGTTGCATATGTAGTGTAGATCCTTGCTTGCTGAGTACTTCGGATGAGTACTCACGGTTGCTTTGCTTCCTCTTTTCCCCCTTTTTCCATTTTTCTCGGATGTCGCAACCAGATGGTGGAGCCCAGGATCTAGATGACACCACCGACGACTACTACTACCCCGAGGGTGCCTACTACGTGGAGGCCGCCGACGACCAGGAGTAGTTAGGAGGCTCCCGGGCAGGAGGCCTTGCCTTTTCGATCGTTGCTGCTTTTGTGCTAGCCTTCTTAAGGCAAACTTGTCTAACTCATGTCTGTACTCAGATATTGTTGCTTCCGCTGACTCTTGTGAATTCGAGCTTATGTATTCGAGCCCTCGAGGCCCCTGGCTTGTAATATAAAGCTTGTATTATTTTAATTTGTGTCTAGAGTTGTGTTCTAATATCTTCCGTGAGTCCTTGATCTTGATCGTACACATTTGCGTGTATGATTAGTGTATGATTGAATCGAGGGCATCACAATCCGATCATGAGGCTGCGGTGGTGGGAGTATCGATCCAAGATGGAGCATCCACACGAGACTGAAGGATCGAGCATCTACATGGTGCCGTTTGTGAGGGTGCCGTGGCAGAGCGAGCCGGTGGAGTCTTCGTTGACCGAACCCAACTGCAAGAGGAGAAAAATAGTTGGCGCGACGACACTTCCCCGCCATCCTCTCCCTCACTGCTCACTGAAGGAAATATGCCCTAGAGGCAATAATAAAGTTGTTATTTATATTTCCTTATATCATGATAAATGTTTATTATTCATGCTAGAATTGTATTAACCGGAAACTTAGTACATGTCTGAATACATAGACAAACATAGTGTCCCTAGTATGCCTCTGCTTAACTAGCTCGTTAATCAAAGATGGTTAAGTTTCCTGACCATAGACATGTGTTGTCATTTGATCAATGGGATCACATCATTAGAGAATGATGTGATGGACAAGACCCATCCTTTAGCTTAGCATAATGTTTGTTTAGTTTTATTGCTATTGCTTTCTTCATGACTTATACATATTCCTCTGACTATGAGATTATGCAACTCCCGAGTACCGGAGGAACATCTTGTGTGCTATCAAACGTCACAACGTAACTGGGTGATTATAAAGATGCTGTACAGGTGTCTTCGTAGGTGTTTGTTGAGTTGGCATAGATCGAGATTAGGATTTGTCACTCTGTGTATCGGAGAGGTATATCTGGGCCCTCTCGGTAATGCACATCATTATAAGCCTTGCAAGCAATGTGACTAATGAGTTAGTTGCGGGATGATGCATTACAGAACGAGTAAACAGACTTGCCGGTAACGAGCTTGAACTAGGTATGATGATACCGACGATCGAATCTCGGGCAAGTAACATACTGATGACAAAGGGAATAACATATGTTGTTATGTGGTTCGACCGATAAAGATCTTCGTAGAATATGTAGGAGCCAATATGAGCATCCAGGTTCCGCTATTGGTTATTGACCGGAGATTTGTCTCGGTCATGTCTACATAGTTCTCGAACCCGTAGGGTCCGCACGCTTAACGTTCGATGACGATTTGTATTATGAGTTATGTGTTTTGGTGACCGAAGTTTGTTCGGAGTCCCTGATGAGATCACGGACATGACGAGGAGTCTCGAAATGGTCGAGAGGTAAAGATTGATATATTGGAAGGTTATATATGGACACCTGAATGGTTCCGATAAGGTTCGGGGATTTTTTGAAGTAACCGGGAGGCTATCGGAACCCCCCGGGAAAGTTAATGGGCCTATTGGGCCATAGTGGAGAGAGGGAGGCTGCCACGGGAGGTGGCGCCCCCCCCAAGCCCAAATCGAATTGGACTCGGGGTGGGGGCGTGGCCCCCTTTCCTTCTCCCTCTCCCTCGTGTCCCCTTTTCGTTGATTGGAAGGAGGGGGTTGAATCCTACTTGGACTAGGAGTCCAACTAGGACTCCCCCCTTGGCGTGCCCCACTTGGTTCTTTCATCTTTCAAGTTCCTCATAGTGATCAACAGATATAAATCCCAAGTGACTCAAAGAATAGAGCTATGCTCTCCGGCAACGGCGCCACAAAATAGTCTTGATAACCCACAAGTATAGGGGATCGCAACAGTTTTCGAGGGTAGAGTATTCAACCCAAATTTATTGATTCAACACAAGGGGAGCCAAAGAATATTCTCAAGTATTAGCAGTTGAGTTGTCAATTCAACCACACTTGTAAGACTTAATATCTGCAGCAAAATATTTAGTAGCAAAGTAGAATGGAAGTAACGGTAACGGTGGCAAAAGAAACAGTAGCAGTTTTTGTAGCAATCGTAGAAGTGGCAACGGAAAAGTAACTAAGCAAAGATCAATATGTGAAAAGCTCGCAGGGAATGGATCAATGATGGATAATTATGTCGGATGCGATTCCTCATGCAACAGTTATAACATAGGGTGACACAGAACTAGCTCCAGTTCATCAATGTAATGTAGGCATGTATTCCGAATATAGTCATACGTGCTTATGGAAAAAACTTGCATGACATCTTATGTCCTACCCTCCCGTGGCAGCGGGGTCCTATTGGAAACTAAGGGATATTAAGGCCTCATTTTAATAGAGTACCGGACCAAAGCGTTAACACTTAGTGAATACATGAACTCCTTAAACTACGGTCATCACCGGGAGTGGTCCCGATTATTGTCACTTCGGGGTTGCCGGATCATAACACATAGTAGGTGACTATTGACTTGCAAGATAGGATCAAGAACTCACATATATTCATGAAAACATAATAGGTTCAGATCTGAAATCATGGCACTCGGTCCCTAGTGACAAGCATTAAGCATAGCAAAGTCATAGCAACATCAATCTTAGAACATAATTGATACTAGGGATCAAATCCTAACAAAACTAACTCGATTACATGGTAAATCTCATCCAACCCATCACCGTCCAACAAGCCTACGATGGGATTACTCACGCACAGTGGTGAGCATCACGAAATTGGTGAGGGAGGATGGTTGATGATGACGACGGCGACGGATTCCCCTCTCCGGAGCCCCGAACGGACTCCAGATCAGCACTCCCGAGGAAGATTAGAGCTTGGCGGCAGCTCCGTATCGTAAAACACGATGAATCCTTCTCTCTGATTTTTTTTCTCCCCGAACGTGAATATATGGAGTTGGGGTTGAGCTCGGTGGAGTCCCAGGGGGCCCACGAGGCAGGGGGCGCGCCCCAGGGGGGCGCCCTGCACCCTCGTGGACAGGGTGTGGGCCCCCTGATGATGATTCTTTTCCCAATATTTTTCATTAATTCGAAAACGTGTCTCCATGGATTTTTAGGTCATTCCGAGAACTTTTATTTCTTCACAAAAATAACACCATGGCAGTTCTGCTGAAAACAATGTCAGTCCGGGTTAGTTCCATTCAAATCATGCAAGTTAGAGTCCAAAACAAGGGCAAAAGTGTTTGGAAAAGTAGATTGGAGACGTATCAACTCCCCCAAGCTTAAACCTTTGCTTGTCCTCAAGCAATTCAGTTGAGAAACTGAAAGTGATAAAGAAAAACTTTTACAAACTCTGTTTGATCTTGTTGTTGCAAATATGTAAAGCCAGCATTCAAGTTTTTAGCAAAGATTATGAACTAACCATATTCACAATAACATTTAGGTCTCATGTTTACTCATATCAATGGCATAATCAACTAGCGAGCAATAATAATAAATCTCGGATGGTAACACTTTCTCAAAACAATCATAACATGATATAACAAGATGGTATCTCGCTAGCCCTTTCTGAGACCGCAAAACATAAATGCAGAGCACCCCTGAAGATCAAGGACTGATTAGACATTGTAATTCATTGTAAAAGAGATCCAGTCATAATCAATGTAAATTAATAGCAATGCATGCGAATGATAGCGGTGCTCTCCAACTGGTGCTTTTTAATAAGAGGATGATGACTCAACATAAAAGTAAATAGATAGGCCCTTCGCAGAGGGAAGCAGGGATTTGCAGAGGTGCCAGAGCTCGAGTTTTGAAACAGAGATAAATAATATTTTGACTGGCATACTTTCATTGTCAACATAACAACCAAGAGATCTCGATATCTTCCATGCAACACACATTATAGGCGGTTCCCAAACAGAATGGTAAAGTTTATACTCCCCCACCTCCAACAAACATCAATCCATGGCTTGTCCGAAACAACGGGTGTCGTCCAGCTAACACCAATCCTGGGGGAGTTTTGTTTGCAATTATTTTGATTTGATTTGAGCATGGGACTGGGCATCCCGGTTATCGGCCATTTTCTCGTGAATGATGAGCGGAGTCCACTCATCATGAGAATGACCCACCTAGCATGGAAGATATAGACAGCCCTAGTTGATACATGAGCTATTCAAGCATACAAAACAGAATTTCATTTGAAGGTTTAGAGTTTGGCACATACAAATTTACTTGGAACGGCAGGTAAATATCACATATAGGAAGGTATGATGGACTCATATGCAATAACTTTGGGGTTTATGGAAGTGGATGCACAAGCAGTATTAACGCTTAGTACAAGTGAAGGCTAGAAAGAGACTGGGAAGCGACCAACTAGAGAGCGACAACAGTCATGAACATGCATTAAGATTAATCAACAATGAGTGCAAGCATGAGTAGGATATAAATCACCGTGAACATAAATATCGTGGAGGCTATGTTGATTTTGTTTCAACTACATGCGTGAACATGTGCCAAGTCAAGCCACTCGAATCATTCAAAGGAGGATACCACCCTATCATACCACATCACAACCATTTTAATAGCATGTTGGCATGCAAGGTAAACCATTATAAACTCCTAGCTAATTAAGAATGGCATGAGCAACTATAATCTCTAATTTTCATTGCAAACATATTTCATTCATAATAGGCTGAATCAGGAATGGTGAACTAATCATATTTACAAAAACAAGATAGGTCAAGTTCATACGAGCTTCTCTCATCTCAATCAGTCCATCATATATCGTCATTATTGCCTTTCACTCGCACGACCGAACGGTGTGGATAATAATAATAGTGCACGTGCATTGGACTAAGCTAGAATATGCAAGCATTTAATACAAGGGAGAAGACAAGGTAATATGGGCTCTTGGTTAAATCAACAATAATGCATATGAGAGCCACTCAACATTTTCATCATGGTCTTCTCCTCTCGACCCCCAAAGAAAAGAAAAGAAATAAAACTATTTACATAGGAAAGCTCCCAACAAACAAAAGAAGAACAAGAAATCTTTTTGGGTTTTCTTTTAATTACTACTACTACTACATGCACGGAAAGTAAACTAGCTAAAAGCTATAACTAATTTTTTGGTTTTTTCTTAAGGTTTTTCAGACACACAAGAAGAAGGCTTAGAAAAGAAAATAAACTAGCCTGGATAGTACAATGAAAAAGTATGAGCACCGACAACTAGAATGAGTGTGTGAACATGAATGTAATGTCGGTGAGAAATACGTACTCCCCCAAGATTAGGCTTTTGGCCTAAGTTGGTCTATGCCCACGGATCGAAGCTACTCTCTCCGGTGTACTGAGGAGGGTCCTCAGGGTGCCACTGGTTGGCGATCTCCTCCGGATCCCACTGATAAACAGAATGTCGATAAGGGTCAAGTGGTGGCTCAGGCTCGGGCTCTGGGACTTGTGTCAGCCTCGAGTATGCATAAATGGCCTCGGGCAAGATGAGGTACATGCCTGAAAGTATGTTAAACAAAGAGGGTGCAAGCAAGGTAATAGTCTCACAGTGAGTTTTATCAAATATCAAATTATACTTAGGCATCTTCTTCTTATTTTTAACAATAAATTCATGTGCTACCATACTCTTATAATCTAAAAAATAGGGGGCAGCAATTTTTCCTCTTTCTCATAATGCCTAATAGGTATCTCAAAGTGTTCAGCAAGGCGTGAAGCAAAGATGCCTCTGAAGATGGGGCCCTTTGTATGGTTCAGACTTAATCGTTTAGCAACCATAGCACCTAAGCTGAAAGTTGTATCACGAAACAAAGCATGGCACAAAATGACAAATTCAGGAACACTAAGATTTCCACTGTTCCCGTGACCAATTAAGCATCTACTAGCAAATATCGCAAAGTAACATAGAACAGGAAAGTGTATACTAGTAATTCTTGCATCGGAAACTTTCCTCGTTTCCCCTACAGCAATTCTATCAATAAATCCATCCACATCACTACGATGTGGTTCCTCAATGCTGCCCACAAAGGGTATCTTGCAGACCCGACAAAAATCATGGAGTGGCATCTCCTTAACCTCATCATATAAGTGAAACTCCACTGAAGGTGGTGATTTCTTAGCTTGGAAATAAAAAATTTGCATGAAAATATTAGTGAGTAGGAGATACTGTTCGCGTTGGTCGTGGAGGAAGTCGGTGAGGCCTGCATTCTCAGCGAAGTAATAAAAGTCATCGTAAATTCCGGCGGCTCTCAAGAACGCATCACAAGACCATTCGCACGGCCGAACCTCCGCAGTGCGAGGAAGATTGTATTTGGGCTTTTTATTCTCCTCATTCTGCTTATCCTTCGAGCTTCGGCTCGAAGAGCCCCTCAACAATCTCTTCATCATTTTCTTTCTCTGAAAAATTTCTGAAATTTTTAGTGACTCAAAATAAAAGTGAACCAAACTCAACAAGATTGATAGCAACTACTCCCACAAGTGCCTAGAGGCTATATCATGCATTAAAACTACTTTGGACCATATAAATTTGACATGCAAGCTCAAGAACGGGGTCACCTTAGCAGCAAAAATTTACAATAAATAAAGCACTAGAACAAAAACTAATTGTACCATTGGAGGAGTCACATACCGAAGAACAATCTCCCCAAACAGTTTTGTGAATGGAGCTTTGAGCAAAGAGATCGAAAATGGCAGCAAGATGATCTAGAACACGGGTTTGAGCTATGGGAGGATTTTTTTTTTGGAGGAAGACGAAGTGAGTGGGTGCAGGAATAAGTGGAAGGGTCCACGTGGGGCCCATGAGGCAGGGGGTGCGCCCTAGGGGGGTGGGTGCGCCCTGTGCCCTCGTGGCCAAATGGTGGGGCCCCCTGGTGTGTTCTCAGTGCTAGAAATTCTTAAATATTCTACAAAAAATCATATTTCATTTTCAGGACGTTTGGGGAACTTTTATTTTTGGGGTATTTTTATTGCACGGATAATTCAGAAAACAGACCAAAAATACTATTTTTGCTTTATTTAATCTAAATAACAGAAGTAAAAGGAGGGTACAAATAGTTGTGCTTTCTAACTTCATCCATCTCGTGCTCATCAAAAGGAATCCACTAACAAGGTTGATCAAGTCTTGTTAAGAAACTCTTTCCGAATCGCATGAAACCGGAGAATTTTTGAATAACGCTAGATTACCTCAACGGGGATATGCATGTCCCCAACAATAAGAATATCATATTTCTTCTTGACAGTAGGAAGAGGGAATTCAAAACCTCCAATAGTAATCGTTGAAATTTTTCCAATAGAATTGATACTGTGGACTTGAGGTTGGTTCCTCGGAAAGTGTACCGTATGCTCGTTACCATTAACATGAAAAGTGACATTGCCTTTGTTGCAATCAATAATAGCCCCTGCAGTATTCAAAAGGGTCTACCAAGGATAATAGAAAACAAAGTCCGTTAATATAGTAACGTTTGCAACCACAACAGGCACATCCTCACAAATACCGACATGTATAGCAGTTGATTTATCGGCCATTTGCAAAGATATTTCAGTAGGTGTCAACTTATTCAAATCAAGTCTACGATATAAAGAGAGAGGCATAACACTAACACTAGCTCCAAGATCACATAAAGAAGTTTTAACATAGTTTCTTTTAATGGAGCATGGTATAGTTGGTACTTCTGGATCTCCTAGTTTCTTAGGTATTCCACCTTTAAAAGTATAATTGGCAAGCATGGTGGAAATTTCAGCTTCCGGTATCTTTCTTTTATTTGTAACAATATCTTTCATATACTTAGCATAAGGATTCATTTTAAGCATATCAGTCAAACGCATACGCAAAAAGATAGGTCTAATCATTTCACCAAAGCGCTCAAAATCCTCATCATCCTTTTTCTTGGATGGTTTAGGAGGAAAAGGCATGGGTTTCTGAACCCATGGTTCTCTTTCTTTACCGTGCTTCCTAGCAACAAAGTCTCTCTTATCATAACGTTGATTCTTTGATTGTGGGTTATCAAGATCAACAACAGGTTCAATCTCTACATCATTGTTATTGCTAGGTTGAGCATCAACATGAACATCATCATTAACATTATCACTAGGTTCATGTTCATTACCAGATTGTGTTTCAGCATCAGAAATAGAAATATCATTGGGATTCTCAGGTGTGTCAACAACAGGTTCACTAGAAGCATGCAAAGTCCTATCATTTTTCTTTTTCTTCTTCTTAGAAGGACTAGGTGCATCAACATTAGTTCTCTGAGAATCTTGCTCAACTCTCTTAGGGTGGCCCTCAGGATACAAAGGTTCCTGAGTCATTCTACCCCCTCTAGTCATAACTCTAACAGCATTATAATTTTTCTTATTATTTAATTAATTGAGCAAATCATCTTGAGCTTTAAGCACTTGTTCTACCTGAGTGGTAAACATAGAGGCATGTTTACTAATAAGTTTAAGGTCACCTTTAACTCTAGACATATAATCACTCAAGTGTTCAATCATATAAGCATTACGTTTCAATTGTCTACCAACATAAGCATTGAAGTTTTCTTGTTTAACAAAAAAATTATCAAACTCATCCAAGCATTGGCTAGCAGACTTATAACAAGGAATGTCGCCTTCATCAAATCTATAGACGGAATTTACCTTTACTACCTGTGTCGGGTTATCAAGACCATGTATTTCTTCAATAGGTGGTAAATTCTTAACATCTTCAGCTTTAATAACCTTTTCTTTCATAGATTTCTTTGCCTCTTGCATATCTTAATGACTGAGAAATAGAATACCCCTTTTCTTCGGAGTTGGCTTAGGAGTTGGTTCAGGAAGTGTCCAATCATTATCATTACTCAATATATTATTCAATAGCAATTTAGCTTGCTCAACAGTTCTTTCCCTAAAAACACAACCAACACAACTATCCAGGTGGTCTCTGGAAGCATCGGTTAGTCCATTATAATAGATATCAAGTATTTCATTTTTCTAGAGAGGATGATCAGGCAAAGCATTTAGTAATCGGAGAAGCCTCTCCCAAGCTTGTGGGAGACTCTCTTCTTAAATTTGCACAAAATTATATATTTCCCTTAAGGCAGCTTGTTTCTTATGAGCGGGGAAATATTTAGCAGAGAAGTAATAAATCATATCCTTGGGACTACACACACAACCAGGAGCAAGAGAATTAAACCATGTTTTAGCATCACCCTTTAATGAGAACGGAAATAACTTAAGGATATAGTAGTAATGATTTTTTCCTCATGAGTGAATAGGGTGGCTATATCATTCAATTTAGTAAGATGTGCCACAACAGTTTCAGATTCAAAGCCATAAAAAGGATCACATTCAACCAAAGTAATTAACTCAGGATCGACAGAGAAATCATAATCCTTATGAGAAATACAGATAGGTGAAGTAGCAAAAGTAGGGTCATATTTCATTCTAGCATTCAAAGACTTTTCTTTTAGCTTAGCTAACAGTTTCTTAAGACAATATCTATCTTTGCAAGCAAAAAGTTCTCTAGCAGTTTCTTCATCCATAACATAACCCTCACGGACATCAGACAATTCATATCTAGGGGGAGAATCTTCATCATCACTTTCATCAATATTACCTGTTTCAATAATTTCATTCTCTCTAACCCTAGCAAGTTGTTCATCAAGAAATTCACCTAATGGCACAGTACTATCAAGCATAGAAGTAGTTTCATCATAAGCATCATGCATAGAAGAAGTGGCATCATCAATAACATGCGACATATCAGAATCTATAACAGGTGTAGGTGTCACAAATTTACTCATAACATAAGGTGAATCAAGTGCAGAGCTAGATGGCAGTTCCTTACCTCCCCTCGTAGTTGAGGGAAAAATCTTGGTTCTTTTATCTTTCAAGTTCCTCATAGTGATCAACAGATATAAATCCCAAGTGACTAAAAGAATAGAGCTATGCTCCCCAGCAACGGCGCCACAAAATAGTCTTGATAACCCACAAGTATAGGGGATCGCAACAGTTTTCAAGGGTAGAGTATTCAACCCAAATTTATTGATTCGACACAAGGGGAGCCAAAGAATATTCTCAAGTATTAGCAGTTGAGTTGTCAATTCAACCACACCTGAAAGACTTAATATCTGCAGCAAAATATTTAGTAGCAAAGCAGTATGGAAGTAACGGTAACGGTGGCAAAAGTAACAGTAGCAGTTTTTGTAGCAATCGTAACAGTGGCAACGGAAAAGTAACTAAGCAAAGATCAATATGTGAAAAGCTCGTAGGCAATGGATCAATGATGGATAATTATGTCGGATGCGATTCCTCATGCAATAGTTATAACATAGGGTGACACAGAACTAGCTCCAGTTCATCAATGTAATGTAGGCATGTATTCCGAATATAGTCATACGTGCTTATGGAAAAAACTTGCATGACATCTTATGTCCTACCCTCCCGTGGCAGCGGGGTCCTATTGGAAACTAAGGGATATTAAGGCCTCGTTTTAATAGAGTACCGGACCAAAGCATTAACACTTAGTGAATACATGAACTCCTCAAACTACGGTCATCACCGGGAGTGGTCCCGATTATTGTCACTTCGGGGTTGCCGGATCATAACACATAGTAGGTGACTATTGACTTGCAAGATATTATCAAGAACTCACATATATTCATGAAAACATAATAGGTTCAGATCTGAAATCATGGCACTCGGGCCCTAGTGACAAGCATTAAGCATACCAAAGTCATAAGAACATCAATCTTGGAACATAATGGATACTAGGGATCAAACCCTAACAAAACTAACTCGATTACATGGTAAATCTCATCCAACCCATCACCGTCCAGCAACCCTACGATGGGATTACTCACGCACGGCGGTCAACATCTTGAAATTTGTGTGGGAGGATGGTTGATGATGATGACGGCGACGGATTCCCCTCTCCGGAGCCCCGAACGGACTCCATATCAGCCCTCCCGAGGAAGATCAGGGCTTGGCGGCGGCTCCGTCTCGTAAAACGCGATGAATCCTTCTGTCTATTTTTTTTCTCCCCGAACGTGAATATGTGGAGTTGGGGTTGAGGTCGGTGGAGTCCCAGGGGGGCATGAGGTAGGGGGGAGCCCTGCACCCTCGTGGACAGGGTGTGGGCCCCCTAATGATGATTCTTTTGCCAATATTTTTCATTAATTCCAAAACGTGTCTCCTAGGATTTTCAGGTCATTCTGAGAACTTTTATTTCTGCACAAAAATAACACCATGGTAGTTCTGCTGAAAACAGTGTTAGTCCGGGTTAGTTCCATTCAAATCATGCAAGTTAGAGTCCAAAACAAGGGCAAAAGTGTTTGGAAAAGTAGATACGTTGGAGACGTATCACTTACCACCAACATTTTACCTTGATTCGGCGGTTTTGTTGGATGAAGCGGCCGGACCGACATTACATGACCGCGTTCATGAGACTGGTTCTACCGACATGCTTTGCACACAGGTGGCTGGCTGCTGGCTATTTCTCCAACTTTAGTTTAATGGAGTTTGACTACGGTCGAAGGTTAAAACAGCACACTTGACGAAAAATCGTTGTGGTTTGGATGCGTAGGTAAGAACGGTTCTTGCTAGAAGCCCGTAGCAGCCACGTAAAACTTGCAACAAAAAAGTAGAGGACGTCTAACTTGTTTTTGGAGGGCATGTTGTGATGTGATATGGTCAAGACGTGATGAGATATAAATTGTTGTTTGAGATGATCATGTTTTGCAAAAGTTATCGGCAACCGGCAGGAGCCTTATGGTTGTCGTTTCATTGTATGAAATGCAATCTCCATGTAATTGCTTTACTTCATCACTAAGCGGTAGTGATAGTCATGGAAGCAATAGTTGGCGAGACGACAATGACGCTACGATGGAGATCAAGGTGTCAAGCCGGTGACAATGGAGATCATGACGGTGCTTTGGAGATGGAGATCAAAGGCACAAGATGATGATGGCCATATCATGTCACATATTTTAATTGCATGTGATGTTTATCCTTTATGCATATTTTGCTTAGTACGGCGGTAGCATTATAATATGATCCCTCACTAAATTTCAAGGTACAAGTGTTCACCCTGAGTATGCACCGTTGCTAAAGTTCGTCGTGCCGAGACACCACGTGATGATCAGGTGTGATAAGCTCTACATTCACATACAACGGGTGTAAGCCAGTTTTGCACGTGCAGAATACTCGGGTTAAACTTGACGAGCCTAGCATATGCAGATACGGCCTCGGAACACAAAGACCGAAAGGTCGAACGTGAATCATATAGTAGATATGATCAACATAGAGATGTTCACCATTGAAAACTACTCCATCTCACGTGATGATCGGACATGGTTTAGTTGATATGGATCACGTGATCATTTAGATGACTAGAGGGATGTCTATCTAAGTGGGAGTTCTTAAGTAATATGATTAATTGAACTTTAATTTATCATGAACTTAGTACCTGATAGTTTTTTTGCATGTCTATGTTATTGTAGATCAATGGCCCATGCTACCGTTCCCTTGAATTTTAATGCGTTCCTAGAGAAAGCTAAGTTGAAAGATGATGGTAGCAACTACATGGACTGGGTCCATAACTTGAGGATTATCCTCATTGCTGCACATAAAAATTACGTCCTGGAAGCACCGCTAGGTGCAAGACCCGCTGCAGGAGCAACTCCGGAGGTTATGAAACGTCTGGCAGAGCAAGGCTGATGACTACTCGATAGTTCATTGTGCCATGCTTTACGGCTTAGAATCGGGACTTCAAAGACGTTTTGAACATCATGGAGCATATGAGATCTTCCAAGAGTTGAAGTTAATATTTCAAGCAAATGCCCGAGTTGAGAGATATGAAGTCTCCAACAAGTTCTATAGCTATAAAAGGGAGGAGAATAGTTCTGTCAGTGAACACATACTCGGAATATCTGGGTACCACAACCACTTGACTCAGCTGGGAGTTAATCTTCCTGATGATAGTGTCATTGACAGAGTTCTTCAATCACTGCCGCCAAGCTATGAAGGCTTCATGATGAACTATAATATGCAAGGGATGGAAAAGACAATTCCCGAGCTCTTCGCAATGCTAAAGGCTGCGGAGGTAGAAATCAAGAAGGAGCATCAAGTGTTGATGGTGAACAAGACCACTAGTTTCAAGAAAAAGGGCAAAGGGAAGAAGGGGAACTTCAAGAAGAACAGCAAGCAAGTTTTGCTCAAGGGAAGAAGCCCAAGTCTGGACCTAAGCCTGAGACTGAGTGCTTCTACTGCAAAGGGACTGGTCACTGGAAGCGGAACTGTCCCAAGTATTTGGTGGATAAGAAGGATGGCAAAGTGAAAGGTATATTTGACATACATGTTATTGATGTGTACCTTACTAATGCTCGTAGTAGCGCCTGGGTATTTGGTACTGATTCTGTTGCTAATATTTGCAACTCCAAACAGGGGCTATGGATTAAATGAAGATTGGCTAAGGACGAGGTGACGATGCGCGTGGGAAATGGTTCCAAGGTTGATGTGATTGCCATCGACACGCTACCTCTACATCTACCGTCGGGATTAGTTTTAGACCAAAATAATTGTTATTTGGTGCCTGCTTTAAGCATGAACATTATATCTGGATCTTGTTTCATGCAAGATGGTTATTCATTTAAATCAGAGAATAATGGTTGTTCTATTTATATGAGTAATATCTTTTATGGTCATGCACCCTTGATGAGTGGTCTATTTTTATTGAATCTCGATTGTAGTGATACACATATTCATAATATTGAAGCCAAAAGGTGCAAAGTTAATAATGAGAGTGCAACTTATTTGTGGCACTGCCGTTTAGGTCATGTTGGTGTAAAGCGCTTGAAGAAACTCCATGCTGATGTGCTTTTGGAATCACTTGATGCTTGCGAACCATGCCTCATGGGCAAGATGACTAAGACTCCATTGTCCGGAACAATGGAGCGAGCAACTGACTTATTGGAAATAATACATACTGATGTATGCGGTCCGATGAGTGTAGAGGCTCACGGCGGGTATCATTATTTTCTGACCTTCACATATGATTTGAGCAGATATGGGTATATCTACTTAATGAAACATAAGTATGATACATTTGAAAAGTTCAAAGAATTTCAGAGTGAAGTGGAAAATCATCGTAACAAGAAAATAAAGTTTCTACGATCTGACCGTGGAGGTGAATATTTGAGTTATGAGTTTGGTCTCCGTTTGAAACAATGTGGAATAGTTTCGCAACTCACGCCACCCGGAACACCACAGCGTAATGGTGTGTCCGAACGTCGTAACCATGCTTTATTAGATATGGTGTGATCTATGATGTCTCTTACCGATTTACCGCTATCGTTTTGGGGTTATGCTTTAGAGACGCCTGCATTCACGTTAAAATAGGGCACCATCTAAATCCGTTGAGACGACACCATATGAACTGTGGTTTAGCAAGAAACCTAAACTGTCATTTATTAAAGTTTGGGGCTGCGATGCTTATGTGAAAAAGCTTCAACCTGATAAGCTCAAACCCAAATCGGAGAAATGTGTCTTCATAGGATACCCAAAGGAGACTATTGGGTACACCTTCTATCACAGATCCGAAGGCAAGACATTTGTTGCTAAGAATGGATCCTTTCTAGAGAAGGAGTTTCTCTCAAAAGAAGTGAGTGGGAGGAAAGTAGAACATGATGAGGTAATTGTACCTTCTCCCGAATTGGAAAGTAGTTCATCAGAGAAATCAGTTCCGGTGATTCCAACACCAATTAGTGAGGACGCTAATGATGATGATCATGAAACTTCAGATCAAGTTACTACTGAAACTCGTAGGTCAACCAGAGTACGATCCACACCAGAGTGGTATGGTAATCCTGTTCTGGAGGTCATGTTACTTGACCATGACGAACCTACAAACTATGAGGAAGCGATGATGAGCCCAGATTCCACGAAATGGCTTGAGGCCATGAAATCGGAGATGGGATCCATGTCTGAGAACAAAGTGTGGACTTTAGTTGACTTGCCCAATGATCAGCAAGCCATAGAGAATAAATGGATCTTCAAGAAGAAGACTGACGCTGACGGTAATGTTACTATGTACAAAGCTCGACTTGTTGCAAAAAAGGTTTTCGACAAGTTCAAGGGGTTGACTATGATGAGACATTCTCACCCATAGTGACACTTAAGTCTGTTCGAATCATGTTAGCACTTGCCGCATTTCATGATTATGAAATTTGGCAAATGGATGTCAAAACTGCATTACTTAATGGATATCTTAAAGAAGAGCTGTATATGATGCAACCAGAAGGTTTTGTCGATCCTAAAGGTGCTAACAAAGTGTGCAAGCTCCAGCGATCCATTTATGGACTGGTGCAATCCTCTCGGAGTTGTAATATACGCTTTGATAGTGTGATCAAAGCATATGGTTTTATACAAACTTTTGGAGATGCCTGTTTTTACAAGAAAGTGAGTGGGAGCTCTGTTGCATTTCTAATATTATATGTGGATGACATATTGTTGATAGGAAATAATACAGAATTTCTGGATAGCATAAAAGGATACTTGAATAAGAATTTTTCAATGAAAGACCTCGGTGAAGCTGCTTATATATTAGGCATCAAGATCTATAGAGATAGATCAAGACACTTAATTGGACTTTCACAAAGCACATACCTTGATAAAGTTTTGAAGAAGTTCAAAATGGATTAGTCAAAGAAAGGGTTCTTGCCTGTGTTACAAGGTGTGAAGTTGAGTCAGACTCAATGCCCGACCACTGCAGAAGATAGAGAGAAAATGAAGGTCATTCCCTATGCTTCACCCATAGGTTCTATCATGTATGCAATGCTGTGTATCAGACCTCATGTGTGCCTTGCTATAAGTTTAGGAGGGAGGTACCAAAGTAATCCAGGAGTGGATCACTGGACAATGGTCAAGAACATCGTGAAATACCTGAAAAGGACTAAGGATATGTTTCTCGTTTATGGAGGTGACAAAGAGCTTGTCATAAATGGTTACGTCGATGCAAGCTTTGACATTGATCTGGATTACTCTAAGTCGCAAACCGGATACGTATTTATATTCAATGATGGAGTTGGAAGTTGGTGTAGTTCCAAGCAGAGCGTCGTGGCGGGATCTATGTGTGAAGCGGAGTACATAGCTGCTTCGGAAGCAGCAAATGAAGGAGTCTGGATGAAGGAGTTCATACCCGATCTTGGTGTAATACCTAGTGCATCGGGTCCAATGAAAATCTTTTGTGACAAAACTGGAGAAATATCCTTGGCGAAGGAATCCAGATTTCACAAGAGAACCAAACACATCAAGAGATGCTTCAATTCCATCCGCGATCAAGTTAAGGAGGGAGACGTAGAGATTTGCAAAATACATACGAATCTGAATGTTGCAGACCCGTTGACTAAGCCTCTTCCACGAGCAAAACATGATCAGCACCAAGCCTCCATGGGTCTTAAAGTCATTACTATGTAATCCAGATTATCGACTCCAGTGCAAGTGGGAGACTGAAGGAAATATGCCCTAGAGGCAATAATAAAGTTGTTATTTATATTTCCTTATATCATGATAAATTTTTATTATTCATGCTAGAATTGTATTAGCCGGAAATTTAGTACATGTGTGAATACATAGACAAACAGAGTGACCCTAGTATGCCTCTACTTAACTAGCTCGTTAATAAAAGATGGTTAAGTTTCCTGACCATAGACATGTGTTGTCATTTGATAAACGGGATCGCATCATTAGAGAATGATGTGATGGACAAGACCCATCCGTTAGCTTAGCATAATGATCATTTAGTTTTATTGTTGTTGCTTTCTTCATGTTTTATACATATTCCTCTGACTATGAGATTATGCAACTCCTGAATACCGGAGGAACACCTTGTGTGCTATCAAACGTCACAACGTAACTGGGTGATTATAAAGATACTCTATAGGTGTCTCCGAAGGTGTTTGTTGAGTTGGCATAGATCAAGATTAGGATTTGTCACTCCATGTATCGGAGAGGTATTTCTGGGCCCTCTCGGTAATGCATATCACTATAATCCTTGCAAGCAATGTGACTAATGAGTTAGTTGCGGGATGATGCATTACAGAATGAGTAAAGAGACTTGCCGGTAACGAGATTGAACTAGGTATGATGATACCGACGATCGAATCTCGGGCAAGTAACATGCATACCGTTGACAAAGGGAATAACGTATGTTGTTATGCGGTTTGACCGATAAAGATCTTCGTAGAATATGTAGGATCCAATATGAGCATCCAGGTTCCGCTATTGGTTATTGACCGGAGATTTGTCTCGATCATGTCTACATAGTTCTCGAACCCGTAGGGTCCGCACGCTTAACGTTTGATGACGATTTGTATTATGAGTTATGTGTTTTGGTGACCGAAGTTTGTTCGGAGTCTCGGATGAGATCACGGACATGACGAGGAGTCTCGAAATGGTTGAAAGGTAAAGATTGATATATTGGAAGGTTATATACGGACACTGGAATGGTTCCGATACGGTTCGGGGATTTTTCGGAGTACCGGGAGGCTACCGGACCCCCCCCCCCCGGGAAAGTTAATGGGCCTATTGGGCCATAGTGGAGAGAGGGAGGCTACCACAGGAGGTGGCGCCCCCCCCCCCAAGCCCAAACCAAATTGGACTAGGGGTGGGGGCGCGGCCCCCCTTTCCTTCTCCCTCTCCCTCCTTTCCCCTTTCCCCTTTCTGTTGATTGGAAGGAGGGGGGTCGAATCCTACTTGGACTAGGAGTCCAAGTAGGACTTCCCCCCTTGGCGCGCGCCCCTTGGGTCAGCCACCTCCTCCTCCCCCCTTTATATATGGGGGAGGGGGCCACCCCAATGGGACACCATGATTTCTCTTAGCCATGTCCGGTACCCCCCTCCATAGTTTACCACCTTGGTCATATTGTTGTAGCGCTTAGGTGAAGCCCTGCGAGGATCACATCACCAACTCGGTCGCCACGCCGTCGTGCTGACGGAACTCTCCCTCGACCCTCTACTGGATCAAGAGCTCGAGGGGCATCATCGTGCTGAACGTGTGCTGAACACGGAGGTGCCGTACGTTCGGTACTTGGATCGGTTGGATCGTGAAGACGTTCGACTACATCAACCATGTTAACATAACACTTTCGCTTGCGGTCTATCAGGGTACGTGGACACACTGTACCCTCTCGTTGCTATGCTTCTCCTAGATAGATCTTGCGGGATCGTAGGAATTTTTTTGAATTACTACTTTCCCAACATTCACCTCGTCCCACGGGGTGGTTGTCTGTCGCCGAGGAATAGGAGGGGACTCCCCCCCCCCCAAATAGTCTGAGGAGGAGCTTAGGGTTGTCAGCATTTTCAGTTTGTGTTTTGTGTTTCAGATTTGAGAGTACTTTCAGATATGAATGTGCTTTGAATTTCAGATTTTTAGTATTGAGCATATGAAGTATTTTATGAATTCTAGAGATCTATTTTTAGCACTTGAAAAAAATGTAGTTTCATATAAAAGTGCAGACAATGTGATTCTCAGAGAAGAAACTGCAAGTTTTAGTTTCAGATAAGAAACTGGAAGTTTCTGAGGTAGAGCATTTATATTAACACGCCCTTTTCAAACAGGGATAACATAATGCTGGAAGTTTTATTCATGGTCGAAAATGGAACTACCAGCCAGTTAACATCATGCTGATCAACATTCATGCTTAGCACATCTTCATATGATGCATAGTCAAAAAGATATGCTATTTTCAAAATGCCCACCCAATGTTGAGTGTGTTCAAGGTGGTGTGCGTAGATGACAATGGGCACCCACATGTGAGAGGCAGAGGCAAAAATTTGTGGATACTTTCACTGGATCAGGTGGAATCGAACCCGACGGAGCAGTGGTTGGGGAGTGGAACTTGGCCACTGGGCTACTCCAGCACTTTCGCTATAAATTAGGCACAACATATACCACTACAGTAGCACGTTTATGGCCCTACCAGGTCCATGGCCGTACGCAAGCAAGTGCCTCATTCAAAAAAATTCTTCCTCCTAATGCTATACTGACATTCGGGGCCACGGGTTTGTCTACGTAGTTACTAAAGGAGATAAATTTACAACGAAGCTAGTCATCGGAGAGCTGCCATGTATCATTTATTATCAATGGGCCAACAAGTATCAGCTCGCTTGTGGGCTGCCCAGTCTAGGCTTTCTTTTTTAACATGTGCAGCCCACGACAATGCTGGTTTGTATTTGTTTGAGGGCTGTCATGTATCAACCGGCCTATTGCCCTCCCATCCTAGGTTTTATTTGTTCTTAAACATCTGCAGCCCAACTTATGTATTATTTTGAAGAAAACGCAGAGGTCTGTTCTATTTTTCTATATAAGAATAGGAACTCCAGGTTCAACTTATGTTTCCCTTCTAACTAAATTATATATATTTATATGATTTTATATGTTATTATATATTATTGTTTTTATCATCATATATTTAACAGATACTTACATATATAATAAAAAACATCCCATGTATTATGAACTTATAAAAATAAATGTTTAACAATAAAATCCTGGTTTTTTTACTTAAGGTCAACGAAAATACAAGTGATTGTGTACAAAAGCTTGGTAAGATTTCAGGACCAATGTAAATAAAGCACTTATTATTTAAATATATTTATAACAAAATGCTTAGCCCCTGTTTATTTTTTGATAACATTGATGCGCCCAGCCCAACATTATAATTATAGAACCAGCCCAGCAAAATCGTGTATTTAGAGAAAGTGCAAATGGGCTATAATTTTTTAGGGAAAAATAGATGGGTTGCATGGACGCTACATTATTTGTTCACCCAGGCCAGCAAATTCACATATTTCTAGAAAGTGCAAATGGGTTGTAGTTTTTTTAGAAAAAAAAATAAATGGGCCTTATGGACGCTACATTATTTGTGCATGCAGCGCAGCGAATGGACTGTAAATTATAAAAAAAATGGGTTGAATATATGCAACATTTTTGGAGGCTGAAATGTGGGCCAATAGGTCGAAGCCAACACAAGGCGTTGTCAACTTAGTCAACAAATGATTCTGACATCGATAGCCGTTGGATTTACATCCAACGTCGCCGGGACCACCTGCTCCCGCCTCCGACTGCTAGCAGCTCTGCTTAGCACGCTTCGCTGTGAAGCGCTACCCCACCACCGGCCAAGCCATCCCTCCACCCCTCCACACCTCTTGTTATTCTCTGCCGACTGTAGAACCACGCCGCATCAGAACCAGTTAATCCTTGTACACCTCTCCATCTGCGACTCCACTGCCGCTTCTACCATCACCGGCTCGTTGCCGTCCAGGGCCTCGCCGTCATCCACCGCCTTGGTGCGCTCGGCCCGGCATGGTCAATGTGGTCAATAAACGAGAGTCATCGGAAGAGGACTGTGTGTGGAGAGGCTGACACTTGGGACGCACCAGGTCCATGGACGCACGCATGCAACCGCCTCCTTAGTACACGAAAATAAAACTATTCCTCCCCCTGAAAGTTGGGACCCACGACACATATCTTCGCAAGGAAGTGCCTCCTTATACCTACCCCTGACAGCTGGGACCCACCAACAACATCTATGCATGCAAGGAAGTGCGTCCATATTAGGGGCAAAAAAATGATTCTTCCCCCTAACAGCTGGGACCCACCAGCTATATCTTCGCACGCAAGGAAGTGCATCCTTATCCTCCCTAACAGCTGGGACCCACCCGGTTGAAGCGTACATAGCGTTGTCTGTGTACATACCATTCGATCGGTCTGTCTGTCATGATGAACCGTGGCCGAGTGTGGAGCAGTAGCAGTTCAGGCAGTCCAGTCAAAACCGTGTACGCATATGTACAACCAGATGCCAAAAAATACGAACACGTACGTACATACGGGCGGGGTCTCGAACGCGTACTCACGCATACGTACGGCCAGGGCTCATGTACATGGAGAGGCAACGAACGGCAGCAATGGCGTCCTGTTCATCGGAAGCCAACCGGCTGGGTCAGAACGGAGAAACTGTGTCGTGTTCATCAGGAGGCAATGGAATACGTCGTGTTCATTGGGAGCCAGCCGGCTTGGACGGAACAACCGAAACAAGGTCTGGCATACCGCAGAACGGAGGAAGCGGGCCTTCTGTTCGACCACGTATGATCAAAACGGGGTCATGTTCATCGGGAAGGGTCTGGCGTACCGCAAAACGGAGGAAACAGACTTGTGTTTGAGTGCCTACGGTCGAAACGGGGTCCTGTTGATCGAGAGGGGTGTGGCGTACCGCAAAACGGAGGAAATGGACTTGTGTTGGAGCACCTACGGTTGAAACGGGGTCATGTTCATCCATCGTCTGCTGCCTCGCTCCAGTCTCCACGGGCTACTATTCATCCACCGTTGACCTCCTCCAGCCTCCACGGGCTACTGTTCATCCTGCCTCCACCGACTACTGTTCATAGAGCCTCCACGGGGTCCTGTTCATCCACCCCCAACCGGCTGGCGTGCGGCGGCCTCCTCGGGGTCCTATTCATCCAGCGGCAACGGCCTACTACCACGGGGTCCTGTTCATCCAGCAACAATGGCCTACTACCATAGGTTCCTGTTCATCCAACCCCCACCGGGAACTGTTCATCCACAGCTTACCAACCGGCTCGACTCACCATGTGTCGGCTCGTTCTACGTACCGCGCGCACGGTAGCAATGGTCACTGTTCGTTGAGAGGCGACCCATCACCGGCTAGCTACGTCTCGCACGGTGGCTCGATCGGCTTCAGTAAGCAGCAGCAGTGATCGACCGCTCGGTTCAGTTAGAAGCAGCGAAGGAATGGCTCGGGTTCAGTCAGTAGCCAAGGGATCGACCGCTCAGGTTCAGTAACGTAGCTAGTGCAATCGCTCGGGTTCAGTAAGCGAACGCCTCGCTCGGGTTCAGTTAGAGCCCGACACCTCGCACACACCCGCGTACGTATACAAGAGAAAACGCGCAAACCTTCGTGCATCGCTCGGCCTCTAGCACCCACCGTAACCGGGAACTTCCCGATATTTTCATCGCCCTCGCTTCTACCATGATTTTTTCTGTCATGGATGGCTCAAAGAATGTCATGCAGCTGCGTCTCCGGCCTGCCTAGGATGAAAAGCCCATTTTCTATCATGATTTTTGTCATAGAAGTAGGAGCCGCCACATCTATGATGATACGTGCTTTTGTCAAAATTATCGTCATAGAAGTGTCATAAGCATGACAGAAAAAAAATCCGTTCAGCCCAAAATGTCACGGATGTGTCTTTTTTTGTAGTGGGACAATTCGCCAAGTCCTGCTCGTAACTCCAGCCCCATGCAAGAGGTAGAAAATACCCTTCCTTCATCCAGGATGGATGATTCAAAAGTAAGGATTACTGAAGAAATCCATAAAGCTCCAGAAACATCAAATGTCCTGACCAAGATTGTGGACAAGGTTGAGCCGGCCACTTTGGAGAAAGGAAAAGCAAAGCTAGAGCCAGCAAATTTTGAAGAGCTAAACATGGATGAACTTCATTAGGGATTTTAACCTGGTTGTTTGAGAGTCGGAATATGGAGGAGAGCATGATCAATGTGCTCGAGTGTAAATATTATGAGGTATGAAAAATTCCACCTCTCTGTTGTTGTATATACCTATGTAGCCCCCAAGTCTTGGGTGTAAGAAGACATGAATATGCTTAAGACTTGTTATTGAACTTGTGAGAAAACTGTAGCCCCCAAGGACTGGGTAGTTATGAAAATAATGAGCCGATTCTTCAAGAAGCCCTTTAGCTCAAATGTTGATAAAAAGTGACCTGTAGCCTCCAAGGGCCGGCTTATCTCAATGAGATAACCGGGTCTTCACAAAATTTATTGTTTTGAAAAAGTGACTTGCATTAGCCCCCAAGTGCCATGGGGACTGCTTGCAGCTTCTTGAGACTTGTCATGAGAATACTTATAAAAGATCTGAGTTGTAGCCCCCAAGTGTCGGGTCGTGCGACCTTGCCGGCTCGGGACTATAGGAAATTTGAACTAAGATTGTATCTGTTTCGACAGGATATGTTGGATTTGGCTGAGTCAAAAGTTGTCACCTTGCAGAAGCAGTTGAAAACAGAGCAAAAATATCATGAGAAAGCAGAATCGACCTCCTCATATTTGCAGGAGTCTGTTTCTCTTGCTAAGGATAACTTACAAAACATGAAAGCCGCCTTTGAAGAAGAGAAAATGGCACTTCTGAAGTGTGCTGAGGAGGCGGAAGGCAAGCTTGAGTCGGTGAGTCAAGAGTTGAATACTCTAAAGCGCCATATAACCAATATGACTATGGACATCTTTGGTAAGTGATAATATTACTGTAGTAAAAATACGAGTTGGGTCTCGGCCGGCTTATTAACATGCTTCTCCTCTTGCGCAGGTAGGAGAAATGACAATGATGTGCAACTGCCATTGGTGAAGTTGAAGGGAATATATACCTATCTAGAGCAGTTATACACAGGTTGTGCTTATGCAATAATGGTGGTGAAAAATGCCGCAACAGCCCCTCCACGGATCAAAGATATGCTGAATGACTTGTCCACGCTTCCTCAACGGATCCAAGAGTTGAAGAAATCGGTGGCTCGTGCCAGGACTGGCTTAGCTCTTGCCCGAGAGAAGGCCTTTTTGCCTGAGATGAATCCGGCTGAGATGGTGGGCGGATTTCCACATTTTAAGGTTGATGGTGCTGAATTTTCCCAAGAAGATTCTGTGCGATGTATGAAAGAGACCCGAATAGCGGCCACTCAACTGTCAGAAGAGCTTGATTTGACAAAGTACCAAGCCGGCTACATGAAGGAGAACAAGCGCATTAACTCGCCTGAATTCAAGCCATTTGTGCTTACTCCTCCACACCGTAAGCAAACTTTTGCCCCTAATGTCGACCCGTCGATTATCATCACCGAAGACTCAACTTTCCAGGCTTTGTCTACTATTCAGTGGACGCCAAAGGATCTCCAGACCAAGTAGGACGAGCCGGCACAGGCTGACCTGGCAACGTCTTCTAGAGAGCCCGGGGGGCGTCTCACAGCAGTAGTCTTCTAAAAAACTTGCTTATTTGTGGCCCAAGAAGGGCTTGTAAAAAGGAGTAGTGAAAATATTGGCTTATCTTAGTGTCGTCGTGTACTTAATACTTTTGGAATATCTTGTGAAGGAAATTTAGCCGGTTCTATGATCGATAATCCGTTAATTAACATTATATTTGTAGTATTCTTCTTCCTTCAGAGATAAGCCATGGTTTTAATTGATAACCCGGTTATTTTAACTTGATCAGCATATAAGCCGGCATAATGAGACCTGGCAGATTTGTCAATCATACTCAGAAGTACGAAAAATGTAGCCAAGGTCAACACAATGTTTAACTTGATGTAGTATAGTCATGTATGCCATTTGTGTTTATGACCCGGCAACTCTTGGCTGTCATGATAACTGATCAAGGAGCATAAATTCCTTAAAACAGAATATAATAGAATGACATAAAGATGTAATTGCAACGAATAAAGTGCATAACTATTAAGCCGGCTTCCGAGGCACGAGAAAAAAGAACGGCTTTAATAAGGTTGATCAAGGCAATGGTTCTCTTTCTTTAAAATGTTTTCTAGCAATGAAATCTCTTTTATCATAACGTTTATTTTTAGGAGGTGGTTATCAAGATCAACAACAGGTTCTATTTCAACATGATTACCAGGTTCTTTATCATTGTCTGGTTGAACATTAGGTTTTTCTACCTCAAGTTCATTGGGAGTATGCAAAGTCCTATCATTTTTCTTTTTATTTTTCTTTTTAGATGGACCAGGTGCATCAATATTAATTCTCTGAGAATCTTGTTCAATTCTTTTAGGATGACCTTCAGGATATAGTGGCTCCTGAGTCATTCTACCCCCTCTAGTCAATACTCTAACAACATGATCATTCATATTACTATTCATTTCATTAAGAAAACCATTTTGAGATTTAGCAACTTGTTCTAACTGAGTTTGGATCATAGATGCATGTTTACTTACACCTTTAACATCATTGTATACAATTACCAGAGTTTTTGGCCAGCCTATCTAGTTTAACAAATGGTACTATCTCCAAGTTTTTTGTCAGCAAGCCGAGGCAAAATTATGCATGATGTAATTTATCTCACTACAAATGTGTTAATAAAGTATATAGACTACATATCACATACCTCGCCTAGAGCAAAGAGTCAAATCACACATATTAGAGTAATGGGTCTTCTACATCTGTGTCCTTAACTAGAACCCACTAGTCATATTTGCCTCTAATTTTGAAGCCTGCTCAAATGTTCTCCTCTGCCGTTATGTGCACTTATAGAAATGCTCTTCTGTGTCGTTACCGTCCGGTCAAAGTCGGTCAAATGGCTTTGACCGTCCTGAAAAAAATAGCAAAAAATCTGAAATTTTGCGGGTTCAAAGATACTCAGGTTTGCAAAATGTGCGCAAATTTTCTTGCTGTTCGGACATTCCAGGAGCTCGGGGCAAAGAAAAAATAGTAAATATGTACACCTGTGAACAGTAAATTCAAAAAAATAGCAAGAAGATTCAAAAACATATGAAAATTTTTGGCATCAAAGAAGCTCGGGTCCGCAAGGTGCGTGCAAAATTTTTGTTGTATTTAGACACTGTAGGAGCTCGTGGAGATAAAAACAAAATTTGGGTCGGGAAAAAACTTTGAAAAATGACTTTTTTTTTTGCTAGAGCTTCTCGCATGTCATTTGATCACAAAAACTTGCAAGCACCTTATGCACCCAAGCCTCTTTGATGCCAAAAAAAATCATATTTTTTTGATTTTTCTTGCTATTTTATTTCGAATTTACTATTCACAAGTATACAAATTAACTGTTTTTCCTCACCACGAGCTCCTAGAATGTCCAAATAGCACGAAAATTTGCACGCACCTTGCGCACATGAGTATCTTCGATCCCACAAAATTTTAGATTTTTAATTTTTTTGCTATTTTTTCAGGACGGTCAAAGCCCTTTGACCGAACGGTAACAGCGCAGAAGGGCATTTCTATAAGATCACCTAATGGCAGAGGGGCAAATTTGAGCAGGCTTCGAAATTAAAGGCAAATCTGAGTAGGTGGTTCAAGTTAGGGACAGAAATGCAAATGGCCCTAGAGTAATCCACAAAACCACAACACTTGTGTCATGATTAGCCAAAAATCACCACTTCATGATTCGTGGAATTTTGCACCGCATCTAATTTCTGACACCGGCAAAAAACAGAGTAACATTTTGATCGTGTTTTGACGTGGCAAATCGCAACAGATGATGGCGCGGGAAAAACGACCATTAACGGCGCGGTAGGAGGCACACCCTCTCCCACTTACGTGTGGATCCCTACGGGAATAAACGGGGCCTCTTTTCCCTTACTTACATGTGGGTCCTAGCAGAAAAAACAAATAATAATAAAAGGAGCAAAATATCGGATATTCAATTCGGTGCCCAGCCTCATTAGGGTGTGAACAGTAAATTCAAGAAAATACTAAAAATTCAAAATTCTGAAGAAAAAAATAGGTGGAAGATGTCCCAATGCATGATGTTCGTGCCAAATTTTAGCTAGTTTCGGACATCTGAGGAGCTCATGGCAAAAAAGACAACGGTCAAAATAGCACATGAACAATAAACTTTCTTACAGCCAAAAATTTGTCTTCTTTGCCGAGATCTATTGAAATGTTCAAACTCTACGAAATTTGACACAGACTTCACGTACATCATAAAAAATCAGATTTTTTTACTATTTTAAACAAATTTACTATTCACCTCCGGTGCAGATGCACCCAAGAGCCAAACCGCCATGCCTGCAGAATTTCTCTCTCTCTCTCCTCGCTTCATCTCCTACCTCCCGGAGGGAAAACAAGGGAGATGCCGCAGCCCGACGGAGAAGAGGCAGCCAGAGCCGCCGGATCCAGCGAAGGGCCTCCTGCTAGGCTAGTCCACCGGATCTCAGGGACACCGTGTCCGGTAGGTGGCAGTGGCACTCGCCGCTTGCCTCAAGGGGTCGCACAACACGGCCTCGTCCGCCCATGTCGCGACCACCTGCTCCTTTTGCAAGTACATGTCTTGATTTCTAGACATAGTTATGGACTCGTGCTGTCTACCAGCTATTCCGATGTGTTTCTTGTTGCACTTAACAAGTACTCCCTCCGTAAAGAAATATAAGAGCGCTTAGATCACTAAAGACAGAGGGAGTACGCTTTCAGGTCGTTCGTGTCCAGCGGTAGCGAAGGGTGTGACCTTGGACTGCTGGGTGAGCGCGGCCTTGGACTCCATGAGGCCGCACTGCAGGTCGCCTGATCCCGAGCTCTGCGCGACCGCACATACGCAAGGTATCCCTCACCTGTGCTCGCGTCCGTCCTTTGCGGCCATGCCCTTTTGTATGTTGTGGGAATTGCACGATGTATTACTCGGGTGCAATGACACGTATATATGAAGTACAACGGTGGGCCACGACCTCAACTATACAAGGAAACTAGGAGGTGGGCCCAATACACAATATGCACAACACATATACTCAACACCCCCCCCGGCAGTCGAAGCAGTGCCATTGCTGACGCAAAGACTGGACCGGAACTCCTCTAAGGACATCGTAGGCAAGCCCTTGGTCATGATATCTACAAATGGTTGGGAAGTAGGAATGTGAAGAACACGAATATGGCCAAGAGCCATCTTTTCCCAAAGAAAATGAACATCTAACTCAAAATGCTTGGTACGACGATGATGAACCGGGTTGGCGGGGAGGTAGACCGCCGAGAAGTTGTTGCAGTAGACCACCGTGGCGTGGTCGACAGGACATGAGAGCTCCTGAAGCAGCTAGCGAAGCCACGAACACTCGGTGACGACGTTGGCCACAACGCGATACTCAGCCTCAGCACTGGAGCGAGAGACCATAGGCTGCCGCTTGGAAGACCACGAGATGAGCGACGGTCCAAGGAACACACAGTAGCCCGAGGTGGAGAATTGAGTGTCGGGGCAGCCAGCCCAGTCAGCATCGGAGTAGGCGGTGAGGATGGTGTCGGTGGAGGCATGAAGCATGACGCCGAGATCCATAGTGCCACAAACATAGCTGAGAATTCGCTTGACAGCGGCCCAATGAACGTCCCGTGGAGCATGCATATGAAGACACACCTACTGAACTGCATACTGGATCTCCGGTCGAGTAAGAGTGAGGTACCGAAGAGCCCCAACAATCGACCGGTAAAAGGCAGCATCTGAAGTAGGAGAACCATCCGTGGTAGAGAGCTTGGCCTTCGTATCAACAGGTGTAGCAGCGGGCTTGAAATTAAGCATACCAGCGCGATCCCAAAAGCTCATGAGCGTAGTTCGGCTGGTGAAGGAAGAAGCCATCCAAAAGAAGCACCATGTAGCGACCCGACCTCAGACAGTCAAGTCTTTGTGCTTAAGTGTCATCCCTGGATCGGTATGCTGACACACACAGTACTCGAGGATTTATAATAGAGGTAAATCACATGTATAAATAACGTAAATACTATTACCTCAATCCATATAGCAGAAGTAACAACAAGGTTGTGGATTCCCATCAACACCAATGGCAAGGTTGAGTGTAGAAATCGTAACCCTAACGTATCACTTACTCGTCGTAAGATTCCTGCAACATGAGACGTTGCAGCCACAAAGGGTCAGTACATTGAATGTACTGGCAAATTCACACCATAGGAAAATGATGAATAATAGCTATCACTACATGCATATTTGGCTGGTGGAAAGCTCTAGGTTTATTTTTGCATAAAGCCAATTTTTCCCTACTACAAAAGGAATACATTTTATTTAACTACGAAGCTTGTTGAAAACATTGAGAAGGTTCCTCCAACTCAATCCAAAAATAATAATTATCAACCCAACAAATTAATTAAGTAAAGTGATGAGATCAATATGATAATCCAAATACCAGATACTCAAGATGTCCATAACCGGGGACACGGCTAATCTTGATTAGTTTGTACACTCTGCAGAGGTTTGCGCACTTTTCCCCACAAGACTCGATCTCCTCCATTG
Organism: Triticum aestivum; assembly: GCF_018294505.1. Lineage (NCBI taxonomy): Eukaryota > Viridiplantae > Streptophyta > Magnoliopsida > Poales > Poaceae > Triticum > Triticum aestivum. The sequence continues at coordinate 74,268,213 of NC_057802.1, forward strand.
GAAATCTTGCACTACATGGTGTTTGAGAAATGGATGACCGAGACACAGTCTTTCGGATGCATTAACTCTTTACTCTGGGTAGACAGTTACACCTACTTTCCCCTACATCTGCTAGCCTACCACTGAAAGAGGTCACACAACATACTCAACTATGCCAGAGCCCATAACGGCTTGTGGCTGCACACGGAAGTTTTCTAGCATGAATAATCTTATGATCCCTTTGAGCCTGGGTGGCATTCCATAGGGTGATCACGCGGGTACTCCGGGATCCCCTTGGGCAAGCACTGGGTTCTCCAGGTGCCCGGGCGAACCACTGGGTGCTCCAGGGTGCCCCAACCAATCCACTCAGATGTGTATTAAAGTAGCCACCTTAAGTTAAACCTTAGTTAACAATAACTCTCACATCTTCCATGAATTCTCTCAAAACGAAACCACGTCTACGAGCATAGCATCGCAGTAAGCATAACATAGTAGTAACTCCCAAGGGTTTAATATAAAGGACAATAGGTTCCTACCTTATCAACTACTTCCCAATACCCACATGTTATCAAATCCTAACCCTGCAATGTTTGAGGGGTTGAAACTAATGCATAAAAACTAGGTAATGAAGGAATATGATCAAAGTGTGAACTTGCCTTGTACTGTTGATGAAGATGATTCGCACTCATAACTCCTGATAGTTCTATTCGTCACACACCGGTCAATCTATCGTAAGCAAGCAATAGTAACCACACATAAGCAATCACTCAAAAGATCGGAAAGAACGAAGAAGACAATTCAGAAAACATCAAAACCAAGCAAATAACTCTTGCAACATAAAACAATTTCTAACAGAACCAAAATTATGTGAATTGGCCTTATCAGAAAATTTATGTCAAGAGCTTGAATTTGCAAAAAGAATCAACTCAAACGGAGTTATAAAACTCGAGTTACGATCGAACGAAGTTCAAATACAAATCTGTTTGAATTCAAATTTTAAAACTTTCAAAATATGTTTAAGTTGTTTTACTGGATAGAGGAGCTCATAACGAAGAAGTGGGCGTCGGTTTCGTTGGACTTGGATAAGCGAGCAAAAAGTTGTGACCGTTTGAAGAAGAGGGACTAATCTGTGAAGAAAAATTATCACGAATGGGTCCCTGGCCAAAAAATTAAACTAAAAGAAAAATTCTAAATAACGAACGTTCGCTACCGAACGCTAACGAACGAAAACCGTTTGCTAAAGAAGTTAACTAATGAACGTTCACTAAATAATCTAATCTAAAAATAAACCGGCTAAAAGAAAAACCGAAAACGAAAACCGGATCGGACGGTGGTTATACCGGTTCGGGCGGTTTTCAGCGAAAAACCGGCGGCGACTGCGATGAACTCCGGCGATGGCGGGACGGGGCCAGGCGGCGTCGGCGGCGCGGGGCGTTGCGGCGCTGCGAGCGGCGAGGCGGAGTGCGGCGGCGCGGCGCGGCGCGGCGCGGCGGTGGAGCAGCTCCGGCGTGCGGCGGCACTGTGCGGCTGCGGCGGTGGTGAGATCCGACGGCGGCGGCGGCTTGGGAGGATAGAGGGATCCGGGCCTTGGGTATTTATAGGTGGGGGAGGGGCGAGGTGGCGTGGGGGAGGGGCAAGCAGAGGCGGCGACGGGACGGAGTCCCGGTCGGACTCGGCGGCGCGGCGGCGGCGGTCTCCTGCTCGGGGACGGGAGCGACGAGCGAGCTGGGCTGGGCCTGGCTGAGGAGCTGGGCCGGCCCAGTTCGGCGGAAGGGATTTTTTTAGAACAAATTTTCAAACAATAATAAAAAATAAAATAAAATAAAGAATACTATAGGCATATAATATAACAAAGTTTTCAGAAAAAGATTTTCTACAGCATGAACATTTTTCTAGCCTCAAATAAAATCCACAAAAATTCAAATAAAGCAAACAGTGCTACTGTTGCAATAAAACCCAGTATGAATCATTTTAAAATACCTAAATAGTTTCAAATTTATTTCTCTCCAATTTTCTATTGTAGGGAATCATTTTACCCTATTTTCCATATATTTTATTTTTGAAGAAAAATAATTTGAATAAAACCAAATAACTCCAAATCGCAAATAATTTTCGAAGGGACTTTGAATTTGATTCTTTGAAACTCCCAACTCATATTTCTTATAATTTGAAGAGGTCATTTTATCTTCTCTCGTGAAAATCATTGAGTTGCTTAAAGTTCCTGAGTTTGAAAATAGTGCCAAATGAAATTCAAATATTTTCAAATATCCTTTTCATTTAATTAAAAGGAAGAAGTCATGTCATCTTCTCTCTAGGGTTTTGTATTTGAAAAGAATTTGAATTCACGGAGATCATAAATGCAAAATGGAAAGTTTGGGAAAGTCCTTTTATTCCCTCTCATTTAACTTTCAGAAGTTTCAAATTTCACTCAGTTTCACTCAAGCAACCACACCACAATCAAAGAAACAATCAAAACTATCTATTTAATATAACATTCCAAAATTTAGAATTTTGGGATGTTACAAACCTACCACCCTTAAAATGAATCTCGTCCTCGAGATTCGAAGAGGCTAGAAAGAAATAGGTTAGGGTCGGGGTCTTCTCAAAATCCATCGATCGTTACAAAGGGTCTGGGGTGCTACCACCCTTAGAAGCATGGTTATGGTTCCATCAAAACTCAGGTCGTACATCCTTATTGTTGGCAGTTCTCGGGAAAAATCCTTCTCTGGCTCTTCTGGTAGTGGCATAACCCCTTTTTTCTCAATTCTTGTGTCCTTTCATCTTGGCAAGGTTCATCTGGGACTGGGCCTTCTTAGCTGATGGGTCTGGCGCCAATACTAAACAATATCGATATCTCATGGTGGTCAACAATTTATGGTTTCTCCTGCAGGAAATGGGTCTGGGTTGATCCTCACCGTATAACCTACGGTTGTCAACAGCTGCCTTGTACAAGGGAAAAATTGTCATACTGTTCTAAGGTTTAAACAAGGTTTTGATCGTCGTCGCTCTACTATGGGTAAGTCACTCAGATTTACCATCCCATATAGCAAGGGGAATAATAAGAGTAAGTCAGTATGGTGATCAATCCATCCCGCACCCAAATCATTACCTTGTATATGGTTTAGCGAATCTCGCATTCTAACACTTGGTCATCCTCACAAGCATTGCAGAATTTCTCTTGTCAACGAACTAAGTTTGAATAAATCCATTGATTCTGCAAGCCAAACAAACATCTATCATTTCTTCACATCTCTCCGGTTTTGCGTTACTCCTATAAAATCGTCTGTCGATAAAATTGTAACTTCTTCCAGGGTCTTTTCCTTCAACAAGAGTGTGCTTGCTTCTTGGCGGGTCCTGGGGCCTGTGGGTTGTGGCCCATCTCATCACTTGCAAACCTTGAGCTCATCATCGGGGCAACTGATCATTATTCCAACATCAAGCTTCCAACATTCTTAAATCCATCCAGTTGTACTGTCTCCCTTCCTTCTATTGGCACCAAACTACTCATCATGGAGTTACAATTGCTCCATATTACCAACATTATACCTCCCTTATATCCAATAGTACTTCATCCCTTCATATTCTTGGGGTGTCCCACCTATCGAGATAAAACTCATGCTTACTTTGTCCATAGTCCACTCCGTGGAATATCATTATCTTTTCCAGGGGTCAAGGGTCCTCTCAGTTACTACCACCCTTGAAATGCACAAACTCATCCATAGACCATATTTCTCATATCCTTGAAAATGGTCAAAATCTTTCTTCATAGAGTAACAACTCACAAAATCCAATCAGTACCAACGATGCTAACTTTATTGATTCTCCAATGATTACAATATCTTGCCATTCCATTACATGCCTCAACTCATCGCCTCAATATAAAGGAAAAATGTTCTCATTACTACTACTATACTTATAGACACAACTAATTATCACAAGTCTCCTTCTCCTTGGGACAATCTCTGGCAAAGTGCCCTGCTTCATTACAACGAAAACATATTACTTCTGACAAGTCTCGAGGTTTCCTTTTTGGGCAACTGCTGAAGTAGTGCCCCGACTCCTTGCACCTGAAACAGGTGATATGACTCAGGTCCTTCCTGGAATCCAATCTACTTCTCTTCCTGGACTTTTCCGTGCCTATCAGGGCTTCTACTTCTCATGGGTCATACTCTAGTTCCTCTATCAGTAATTCTACTAAATCCCCATTCAAACAATTCTGGGAGATGTGTCCTTCTTCTCCACATGAATAGTATGACTTGGTGCAGGGTTTAACTGGGTCTTCTTTGGGTGTGTCCTCCACCTCTTCCTTCATCACAGGTTCTTCTAAAATTTCCATGAGGGCTCCTTTCATTGCTTCTTTCTTCTGATGTACGGTTCTTTGTACCATGGGGTAAATATGACACTGAGCAGGGTAGTGGGTAGTCCCTTCAAACAAGAAACAAGTGATCTGCCTAGTGGGGCATTCTTCAGCTGGGTGACTTCCTTCACAATTAGGGCATTCATCCTTGTGTTCTTTATGGTTGTGTCCTATTTCTCCAAAAAACTTGTATGCACAGAATTTCTTCATATCATTTCCATAAGGCTTCAAACTCGGGGACACTAGACGAGACTTTAGCAGAGTCAACTTAAATTCCTTCCAAGTGGTTACTCCTTGCCATCCATTGATGGCTTGGTACATCCTCCACCAAGTAGCAGCACCTCTTTCAAAGCACTGAAGAGCATGTTGGGCCATATCCTTTCCGGCTATAGTGTTATTCTCCATATGACCTTCCATGTTCTGAATCCATCGGTCCGTCTCCAATTTAGTCATTGGTCCAGAAAATATGGGCTCATCTCCATTCATCCTCTATTGGGTCCAGGGTTTGGGGTGAGATGAGAGAGATAGAGAGAGATACACACAATACAAACAATGGTTTTGAAAAGACAGATTTTATTTGTGGCTGTCGGGAAAACATCAAACAAATGACAGCTCACAATTGTCGCATCTAACGTAGGTATATAACAGGGGTTTGGTCTTCTAAAGGTCAATAAATCTTCAAAGTCACCAAACTCTTCAAGTCTTGTTCATGTCTCCGATGGCTTCTTCTGATCGTGCTTGTCCTTCTCAATTTCTTTTGCCAGATCATCTCTGTTGACGCGAAGTCTCTCGTGATGTCCTTTAAGAGTTGTGTTCCAAACTTCTGGGTTCAACATTCTTGGCATGAACCATGGTCTTACTATCCTTCAGTTCCTGATGAATCTCCGGTATCTCAAGGTTTTGCTCCTCCAGCTTGGCTACTTTCAGCTTCTGGGTCCTGAGTTCTTTACGAAATACTTCCTTGTCAATACGGCTTCCTGAAGATCCACCCTAAACTTCTTGATGTAACACTCCAGATACTGGCGGTACACCAGCTAAGGTTAAAACTTCGTCTTGCTGATAGGTGCTCCATCAGCCTTCTTGTCATCCAATCCTTCCAAAGAAATGCATGCTTAACTCAGCACGGTGGCAATAGCATAAGCGGGCGATAACACCATGGTTAGCCGTGTTTCTGCTCTTGTCATTTCCATGAGCTTGTTCCGGTCTTTCTCCGATACACCTTGATCTCGGGTATTAACAGCTTCAATAGTCTGACAAGTTCCATAAGGGTAGCCTTCCTAGGTCGTATAAATCTGGAAGTTCTTCAAAGCCTTCAAATTCTCCTAGTCTTCGGAGTCTTCAACCGTTGTAGTTTCCATTATTATAATGCATGGTAAAATCCTATTCATTCTGAAGTGGTCTTAGTTGTCCGATATCTTCTCAGAGTGGTCTCACCAGTCAAATCTTTGTGTGGTCAAAAGGGGAAAGGGTATTGTCCAACTAAAAAGGGAATATTTTGATAAATCTCAGAAAAGAAGAGAGGTAAATGATCTCTTTGAAAATGAAGTTTGTAGAGAAAATCTTTCCTATGGCTTGCCAGTTTCTAGGGGTCACGTCCTACAGTCAACATGTGCTCTGATACCATCTTGTAGCGACCAGACCTCAGACGGTCAAGTCTCTGTGCTTAAGTGTCATCCCTGTATCGGTATGCTGACACACACAGTACTCGAGGATATATAACAGAGGTAAATCACATGTATAAATAACGTAAATACTATTACCTATCTCCATATAGCGGAAGTAACAACAAGGTTGTGGATTCCCATCAACACCAACGGCAAGGTTAAGTGCAGAAATCGTAACCCTAACGTATCACTTACTCGTCGTAAGATTCCTGCAACATGAGACGTTGCAGCCACAAAGGGTCAGTACATTGAATGTACTAGAAAATTCACACCATAGGAAAATGATGAATAATAGCTATCACTACATGCATATTTGGCTGGTGGAAAGCTCTAGGTTTATTTTTGCATAAAGCCAATTTTTCCCTATTGCAAAAGGAATACATTTTATTTAACTACTAAGGTTGTTGAAAACATTGAGAAGGTTCCTCCAACTCAATCCCCAAATAATAATTATCAACCCAACAAATTAATTAAGTAAAGTGATGAGATCAATATGATAACCAAATACCAGATACTCAAGATGTCCATAACCGGGGACATGGCTAATCATGATTAGTTTGTACACTCTGCAGAGGTTTGCACACTTTTCCCCACAAGACTCGATATCCTCCGTTGGATTTCTCGCACTACATGGTGTTTGAGAAATGGATGACCGAGACACAGTCTTTCAGATGCATTAACTCTTTACTCTGGGTAGACAGTTACACCTACTTTCCCCTACATCTACTAGCCTACCACTGAAAGAGGTTACACAACATACTCAACTATGCCGGAGCCCACAATGGCTTGTGGCTGCACACGGAAGTTTTCTAGCATGAATAATCTTATGATCCCTTTGAGCCTGGGTGGCATTCCATAGGGTGATCACACAGGTACTCCGGGATCCCCTTGGGCAAGCACTGGGTTCTCTAGGTGCTCGAGCAAACCACTGGGTGCTCCGGGGTGCCCCAACCAATCCACCCATATGTGTATTAAAGTAGCCACCTTAAGTTAAACCTTAGTTAACAATAACTCTCACATCTTTCATTAATTCTCTCAAAACCAAACCACGTCTACGAGCATAGCATAGCAGTAAGCATAATGTAGTAGTAACTCCCAAGGGTTTGATATAAAGGACAATAGGTTCCTACCTCATCAACTACTTCCCAATACCCACATGTTATCAAATCCTAACCATGCAATGTTTGAGGGGTTGAAACTAATGCATAAAAACTAGGTAATGAAGGAATATGATCAAAGTGTGAACTTGCCTTGTACTGTTGATGAAGATGATTCGCACTCATAACTCCTGATAGTTCTATTCGTCACACTCCGGTCAATCTATCGTAAGCAAGCAATAGTAACCACACATCAATCACTCAAAAGATCGGAAAGAATGAAGAAGACAATTCAGAAAACATCAAAACCAAGCAAATAGCTCTTGCAACATAAAACAGTTTCTAACAGTACCAAAATTATGTGAATTTGGCCTTATCGGATAGTTTAGGTCAAGAGCTTTGATTTGCAAAAAGAATCAACTCAAACGGAGTTATAAAACTCGAGTTACGATCAAACGAAGTCCAAATACAAATCTGATTGAATTTAAATTTTAAAACTTTCAAAAATATGTTTAAGTTGTTTTACTGGATAGAGGAGCTCATAACGAAGAAGTGGGCGTTGGTTTCGTTGGACTTGGATAAGCGAGCAAAAAGTTGTGACCGTTTGAAGAAGAGGGACTAATCTGTGAAGAAAAATTATCACGAATAGGTCCCTGGCCGAAAAATTAAACTAAAAGAAAAATTCTAAATAACGAACGTTCGCTACCGAACGCTAACGAACGAAAACCGTTCGCTAAAGAAGTTAACTAATGAATGTTCACTAAATAATCTAATCTAATAATAAACCGGCTAAAAGGAAAACCAAAAACGAAAACCGGATCGGACGGCGGTTATACCGGTTCCGGCGGTTTTCAGCAAAAAACCGGCGGCGACGGCGATGAACTCCGGCGGTGGCGGGACAGGGCCAGGCGGCGTCGGCAGCGCGGGGCGGCACTGCGAGCGGCGGGGCAGAGTGCGGCGGCGCTGCGAGGCTTGGGAGCGGGGCGGCGTTGGAGCAGCTGTGGCGTGCGACGGCGCTATGCGGCTGCGGCGGTGGTGAGATCCAACGGCGGCGGCGGCTTGGAGGGAGAGAGGGAGCCGGGCCTCGGGTATTTATAGGTGGGGGAGGGGCGAGGTGGCGTGGGGGAGGGGCAAGTAGAGGCGGCGACGGGACGGAGTGCCGGTCAGACTCGGCGGCACGGCGGCGGCGGTCTCCTGCGGGAGCTCCGCTCGGGAACGGGAGCGACGAGCGAGCTGGGGTGGGCCTGGCTGAGGAGCTGGGCCGGCCCAGTTCGGTAGAAGGGATTTTTTTAAAACAAATTTTCAAACAATAATAAAAAATCAAATAAAATAAAGAATACTATAGGCATATAATATATCACAATTTTCAGAAAAATATTTCCTACAGCATGAACATTTTTCTAGCCTCAAATAAAATCCACAAAAATTCAAATAAAGCAAACAGTGCTACTGTTGCAATAAAACCGAGTAAAAATCGTTTTAAAAATACCTAAATAGTTTCAAATTTATTTCTCTCCAATTTTCTATTGTAGGGAATCATTTTACCCTATTTTCCATATATTTTATTTTTGGAGAAAAATAATTTGAATAAAAGCAAATAACTCCAAATCGCAAATAATTTTAAAGGGACATTGAATTTGATTCTTTGAAACTCCCAACTCATATTTCTTATAATTTGAAGAAGTTATTTTATCTTCTCTCGTGAAAATCATTGAGTTGCTTAAAGTTTCTAGTTTGAAAATAGTTCCAAATGAAATTCAAATATTTTCAAATACCCTTTTCATTTAATTAAATGGAAGAAGTCATTTCATCTTCTCTCTAGGGTTTTGTATTTGAAAAGAATTTGAATTCACGGAGATCATAGATGCAAAAATGAAAGTTTGGGAAAGTCCTTTTATTCCCTCTCATTTAACTTTCAAAAGTTTCAAATTTCACTCAATTTCACTCAAGCAACCACACCACAATCAAACAAACAATCAAAACTATCTATTTAATATAACATTCCAAAATTTAGAATTTTGGGATGTTTCACACCACCTCAATGCCGAGGAAGTAGTGCAAAGGACCCAAGTCCTTGATGGCAAACTCAGCGCGAAGATGGTCAGTGAGCTGACTGAGAAGACCAGTCGTACATGCCCTCAAGATGATGTCGTCAACATAATGGAGAAAATATGCACTGTCGGAGCCCTGGTGATAGACGAACAGAGATGCATCCGAGCGAGTAGAGCGAAACCAGAGCTGGTGCAGAAACGCCGCGATGCGCTGTTACCAAGCGTGAGGAGCCTGCTTGAGTCCGTACAAGGACCGCGAGAGTAGACACACGTGATCAGGATGTGTCGGATCAACAAACCCCGTGGGCTGCTGGCAGAAGACCTTCTCCTCGAGGTGACCATGGAGGAAGGCGTTGGAGACATCCATCTGGTGCACCAGCCAGGCACGGGAAACCGCAAGGTGGAGAACCATGCGGATCATCCCGGGGTTAACAACCGGAGCGAAGGTGTCGGTGAAGTCGATGCCAGCACGTTGCCGGAAACCACGAACAACCTAGCGTGCTTTATAGTAGTCAAGGGGTACCATCGGGACGGAGCTTGTGTTTGAAGACCCACTTCCCGGTAATCACATTAGCGTGCCGGGGACGGGGAACAAGCTGCCACATCTGGTTGCGCATCAAAGCATCAAACTCCTATTGCATCGCAGCCATCCAGAGCGGCTCACGAAGAGCAGCTCGAACGGAGGACGGCAAAGGCGACGGCGTAGAGGTGGATGTCGTGTGGAAATTCTCGTCCGAAGCATAGCGCGAGCTCGGGCGGAAATGGCCGTATGCTGATGACCCACAAGTATAGGGGATCTAGTGTAGTCCTTCCAATAAGTAAGAGTGTCGAACCCAACGAGGAGGAGAAGGAAATGACAAGTGGTTTCAGCAAGATATTCTCTGCAAGCATTGAAATTATCGGTAACAGATAGTTTTGTGATAATATAAATCGTAGCGGGTAACAAGTAAATAAAGTAACTAAGGTGCAGCAAGGTGGAACAATATTTTTTGTAGCAAAGGACAAACCTGGACAAACTCTTATATAAAACAACGCGCTCCCGAGGACACATGGGAATTACTGTCAAGCTAGTTTTCATCATGCTCATATGATTCGCGTTCGTTACTTTGATAATTTGATATGTGGGTGGACCGGTGCTTGGGTGCTTCCCTTCCTTGGACAAGCCTCCCACTTATTATTAACCCCTCTCGCAAGCATCAGCAACTACGAAAGAAGTATTAAGGTAAACCTAACCATAGCATGAAACATATGGATCCAAATCAGCCCCTTACGAAACAATGCATAAACTAGGGTTTAAGCTTCTGCCACTCTAGCAACCCATCATCTACTTATTACTTCCCAATGCCTTCCCCTAGGCCCAAATAATGGTGAAATGTCATGTAGTCGACGTTCACATAACACCACTAGAGGAGAGATAACATACATCTCATCAAAATATCGAACGAATACCAAATTCACATGATTACTTATAACAAGACTTCTCCCATGTCCTCTGGAACAAACATAACTACTCACAAAGCATATTCATAATCATAATCAAAGGAGTATTAATTATGATTAAGGATCTAAAAATATATAATCTTCCACCGGATAAACCAACTAGCATCAACTACAAGGCGCAATCAACACTACTAGCAACCCACAGGTACCAATCTGAGGTTTTGGGACCAAGATCGAATACAAGAGATGCACTAGGGTTTGAAAGGAGATGGTGCTGGTCAAGATGTTGATGGAGATTGACCCCCTCTCGATGAGAGGATCGATGGTGATGACGATGGCGACTAGTTCCCCCTCCCGGAGGGATGTTTCCCCGGCAGAACAGCTCCGCCGGAGCCCTAGATTGGTTCTGCCCAGATTCCGCCTCGAGACGGTGGCGCTTCATCCTGAAAGCTTCCTTCCTTATTTTTTCAAGGTCAAAAAGACTTATATAGCAGAAGATGGGCATCGGAGGTGGGCCTGGGTGAGCACAACCCACCAGGGCGCGCTTGGGCTCCCTGGCGCGCACAGGTGGGTTGTGCCCACCTGGTGAGCCCCCTCTGGTAAAGGAAATATGCCGTAGAGGCAATAATAAAGTTGTTATTTATATTTCCTTATGACATGATAAATTTTTATTATTCATGCTAAAATTTTATTAACCGGAAACTTAGTACATGTGTGAATACATAGACAAACAGAGTGTCCCTAGTATGCCTCTACTTAACTAGCTCGTTAATGAAAGATGGTTAAGTTTCCTGACCATAGACACGTGTTGTCATTTGATCAACGGGATCACATCATTAGAGAATGATGTGATGGACAAGACACATCCGTTAGCTTAGCATAAAGATCGTTTAGTTTTATTGCTATTGTTTTCTTCATGACTTATACATATTCCTCTGACTACGAGATTATGCAACTCCCGAATACCGCAGGAACACCTTGTGTGCTATCAAACGTCACAACGTAACTGGGTGATTATAAAGATGATCTACAGGTGTCTCTGAAGGTGTTTGTTGAGTTGGCACAGATCGAGATTAGGATTTGTCACTCCGTGTATCGGAGAGGTATCTCTGGGCCCTCTCGGTAATGCACATCACTATAAACCTTGCAAGCAATGTGACTAATTAGTTAGTTGCGGGATGATGCATTACGGGACGAATAAAGAGACTTGCCAGTAACGAGATTGAACTAGGTATGATCATACCGACGATCGAATCTCGGGCAAGTAACATACTGATGACAAAGGGAATAACGTATGTTGTTATGCAGTTTGACCGATAAAGATCTTCGTAGAATATGTAGGAGCCAATATGAGCATCCAGGTTCTGCTATTGGTTATTGACTGGAGATGTGTCTCGGTCATGTCTACATAGTTCTCGAACCCGTAGGGTTCGCACGCTTAATGTTCGAAGACGATTTGTATTATGAGTTATGTGTTTTGGTCACCGAAGTTTGTTCGGAGTCCCAGATGAGATCACGGACATGACGAGGAGTCTTGAAATGGTCAAGAGGTAAAGATTGATATATTGGAAGGTTATATACGGACACAGGAATGGTTCCGATAAGGTTCGGGGATTTTTCGGAGTACCGGGAGGCTACCGGAACGCCTCGGGAGAGTTAATGGGCCTATTGGCCCATAGTGGAGAGAGGGAGGCTTCCACAGGAGGTGGCGCCCCCCCCCCAAGCCCAAACCGAATTGGACTAGGGGTGGGGGCGCGGCCCCCCTTTCCTTCTCTCCCTCCTTTCCCCATTCCCCTTTCCGTTGATTGGAAGGAGGGGGCCGAATCCTACTTGGACTAGGAGCCCAAGTAGGACTCCCCCCTTGGCGCGCCCCCCTTGGGCCGGCCTCCTCCTCCTCCCACCTTTATATACGGGGGCGGGGGGCACCCCAAAGATACACCAAGATTTCTCTTAGCCTTGTGTGGTGCCCCCCCCTCCACAGTTAATAACCTTGGTCATATTGTCGTAGTGCTTCGACGAAGCCCTGCGTGGATCACATCACCAACACCATCGCCACGTCGTCGTGCTGACGGAACTCTCCCTTGACCCTCTACTGGATCAAGAGATCAAGGGACATCATCATGCTGAACATGTGCTGAACACGAAGGTGCCGTACGTTCAGTACTTGGATCGGTTGGATCGTGAAGACGTTCGACTACATCAACCGCGTTAACATAATGCTTCCGCTTTCAGTCTACGAGGGTACGTGGACACACTTTCCCCTCTCGTTGCTATGCTTCTCCTAGATAGAGATTGCATGATTGTAGGAAAAAATTTTGTATTACTACATTCCCCAACGGTGGCATCCGAGCCAGGTCTATGCGTAGATGATATGCACGAGTAGAACACAAAGAGTTGTGGGCGATAATAGTCATACTGCTTACCACCAATGTCTTACTTTGATTCGTCGGTATTGTTGGATGAAGCGGCCCAGACCGACATTACATGACCGCGTTCATGAGACTGGTTCTACCGACGTGCTTAGCACACAGGTGGCTGGCGGGTGTCGGTTTCTCCAACTTTAGTTGAATCGAGTTTGACTACGACCGGTCCTTGTTGAAGGTTAAAACTGCACACTTGACAAAAAATCGTTGTGGTTTTGATGCGTTGGTAAGAACGGTTCTTGCTAGAAGCCCGTAGCAGCCACGTAAAACTTGCAACAACAAAGTAGAGGACGTCTAATTTGTTTTTGCAGGGCATGTTGTGATGATATGGTCAAGACGTGATGAGATATAAATTGTTGTATGAGATGATCATGTTTTGTATAAGTTATCGGCAACTGGCAGGAGCCTTATGGTTGTCGCTTTATTGTTTGAAATGCAATCGCCATGTAATTGCTTTACTTTATCACTAAGCGGTAGCGATAGTCGTGGAAACAATAGTTGGCGAGACGACAACAACGCTACGATGGAGATCAAGGTGTCAAGTCGGTGACGATGGAGATCATGACGGTAATTTGGAGATGGAGATCAAAGGCACTGATGATGATGGCCATATCATGTCACATATTTTGATTTCATGTGATGTTTATCCTTTATGCATCTTATTTTGCTTAGTACGGCGGTAGCATTATAAGATGATCCCTCACTAAATTTCAAGGTACAAGTGTTCTCTTGAGTATGCACCGTTGCTACAATTCGTCGTGCCGAGACACCACGTGATGATCGGGTGTGATCAGCTCTACATTCGCATACAACTGGTGCAAGCCAGTTTTGCACGTGCAGAATGCTCGGGTTAAACTTGACGAGCCTAGCATATGCAGATACGGCCTCGGAACACTAAGACCGAAAGGTCGAAGGTGAATCATATAGTAGATATGATCAACATAGAGATGTTCACCATTGAAAACTACTCCATCTCACGTGATGATCGGACATGGTTTAGTTGATATGGATCACGTGATCATTTAGATGACTAGAGGGATGTCTATCTAAGTGGGAGTTCTTAAGTAATATGATTAATTGAACTTTAATTTATTATGAACTTATTACCTGATAGTTTTTTTGCATGTCTATGTTGTTGTAGATCAATGGCCCATGCTGCCGTTCCCTTGAATTTTAATGCGTTCCTAGAGAAAGCTAGGTTGAAAGATGATGGTAGCAACTACACGGACTAGGTCCGTAACTTGAGGATTATCCTCATTGCTGCACAGAAGAATTACGTCCTAGAAGGACCGCTAGGTGCAAGACCCGCTGCAGGAGCAACTCCGGAGGTTATGAAACGTCTGGCAGAGCAAGGTTGACTACTCGATAGTTCAGTGTGCCATGCTTTACGGCTTAGAATCGGGACTTCAAAGACGTTTTGAACGGCATGGAGCATATGAGATGTTCCAAGAGTTGAAGTTAATATTTCAAGCAAATGCCCGATTGAGAGATATGAAGTCTCCAACAAGTTCTATAGCTGTAAAATGGAGGAGAATAGTTCTGTCAGTGAACACATACTCAGAATGTCTGGGTACCACAACCACTTGACTCGGTCGGGAGTTAATATTCCTAATGATAGTGTCATTGATAGAGTCCTTCAATCACTGCCGCCAAGCTATAAAGGCTTCATGATGAACTATAATATGCAAGGGATGGAAAAGACACTTCCCGAGCTCTTCGCAATGCTAAAGGCTGCGGAGGTAGAAATCAAGAAGGAGCATCAAGTGTTGATGGTGAACAAGACCACTAGTTTCAAGAAAAAGGGCAAAGGGAAGAAGGGGAACTTCAAGAAGAACAAAAAGCAAGTTGTTGCTCAAGGGAAGAAGCCCAAGTCTGGACCTAAGCCTGAGACTGAGTGCTTCTACTGCAAAGGGACTGGTCACTGGAAGCGGAACTGCCCCAAGTATTTGGCGGATAAGAACGATGGCAAAGTGAAAGGTATATTTGATATACATGCATGTTATTGATGTGTACCATACTAATGCCCGTAGTAGCGCCTGGGTATTTGATACCGGTTCTGTTGCTAATAGTTGCAACTCGAAACAGGGGCTACAGATTAAACGAAGATTGGCTAAGGATGAGGTGATCATGCGCGTGGGAAATGGTTCCAAGGTTGATGTGATTGTCGTCGGCACGCTACCTCTACATCTACCGTCGGGATTAGTTTTAGACCTGAATAATTGTTATTTGGTGCCAGCCTTAAGCATGAACATTATATATGGATCTTGTTTGATGCGAGACGGTTATTCATTTAAATCGGAGAATAATGGTTGTTCTATTTATATGAGTAATACCTTTTATGGTCATGCACCCTTGATGAGTGGTCTATTTTTATTGAATCTCGATTGTAGTGGTACACATATTCATAATATTGAAGCCAAAAGATGCAACGTTAATAATGATAGTGCAACTTACTTGTGGCACTGCCGTTTAGGTCATATTGGTGTAAAGCGCATGAATAAACTCCATACTGATGGGCTTTTGGAATCACTTGATGCTTGCGAACCATGCCTCATGGGCAAGATGACTAAGACTCCGTTCTCCGGAACAATAGAGCGAGCAACTGACTTATTGGAAATAATACATACGGTTGTATGCGGTCCGATGAGTGTAGAGGCTCGCGGAGGGTATCATTATTTTCTGACCTTCATATATGATTTGAGCAGATATGGACATATCTACTTAATGAAACATAAGTCTGAAACATTTGAAAAGTTCAAAGAATTTCAGAGTGAAGTGGAAAATCATCGTAATAAGAAAATAAAGTTTCTACGATCTGATCGTGGAGGTGAATATTTGAGTTATGAGTTTGGTCTTCATCTGAAACAATGTGGAATAGTTTCGCAACTCACGCCACCTGGAACACCACAGTATAATGGTGTGTCTGAACGTCGTAACCGTACTTTATTAGATATGGTGCGATCTATGATGTCTCCTACCGATTTACCGCTATCGTTTTGGGGTTATGCTTTAGAGACGGCTGCATTCACATTAAATAGGGCACCATCTAAATCTGTTGAGATGACACCATATGAACTGTGGGTTAGCAAGAAACCTAAACTGTCGTTTCTTAAAGTTTGGGGCTGTGATGCTTATGTAAAAAAGCTTCAACCTGATAAGCTCGAACCCAAATCAGAGAAATGTGTCTTCATAGGATACCCAAAGGAGACTGTTGGGTACACCTTCTATCACAGATCCGAAGGCAAGATATTCATTGCTAAGAATGGATCCTTTCTAGAGAAGGAGTTTTCTCTCGAAAGAAGTGAGTGGGAGGAAAGTAGAACTTGATGAGGTAAATGTACCTTCTCCCGAATTGGAAAGTAGTTCATCACAGAAATCAATTCCGGTGATTTCTACACCAATTAGTGAGGAATCTAATGATGATGATCATGAAACTTCAGATCAAGTTACTACTGAATCTCGTAGGTCAATCAAAGTAAGATCCGCACCAGAGTGGTATGGTAATCTTGCTTTGGAGGTCATGTTACTTGACCATGACGAACCTACGAACTATGAGGAAGCGATGATGAGCCTAGATTCTGCGAAATGGCTTGAGGCCATGTCTGAGATGGGATCCATGTATGAGAACAAAGTGTGGACATAGGTTGACCTGCCCGATGATCGGCAAGCCATAGAGAATAAATGGATCTTCAGGAAGAAGAATGACGCTGATGGTAATGTTACTGTCTACAAAGCTCGACTTGTTGTGAAAGGTTTTCGACAAGTTCAAGGGGTTGACTACGATAAGACCTTCTCACCCGTAGCGATGCTTAAGGCTGTCTGAATCATGTTAGCAATTGCCGCATTTTATGATTATGAAATTTGGCAAATGGATGTCAAAACTGCATAGCTTAATGGATATCTTAAAGAAGAGTTGTATATGATGCAACCAGAAGGTTTTGTCAATCCTAAAGGTGCTAAAAAAGTGTGCAAGCTCCAGCAATCCATTTATGGACTGGTGCAAGCCTCTCGGAGTTGGAATATACGCTTTGATAGTATGATCAAAGCATATGGTTTTATACAGACTTTCGGAGAAGCCTGTATTTACAAGAAAGTGAGTGGGAGCTCTGTTGTATTTCTAATATTATATGTGGATGACATATTGTTGATTGGAAATAATACAGAATTTCTGGATAGCATAAAAGGATACTTGAATAAGAATTTTTCAATGAAAGACCTCGGTGAAGCTGCTTATATATTAGGCATCAAGATCTATAGAGATAGATCAAGACGCTTAATTGGACTTTCACAAAGCACATACCTTGAAAAAGTTTTGAAGAAGTTCAAAATGTATCAGTTAAAGAAAGGGTTCTTGCCTGTGTTACAAGGTGTGAAGTTGAGTCAGACTCAATGCCCGACCACTGCAAAAGATAGAGAGAAAATGAAGGTCATTACCTATGCTTCACCCATAGGTTCTATCATGTATGCAATGCTGTGTACCAGACCTCATGTGTGCCTTGCTATAAGTTTAGCAGGGAGGTACCAAAGTATTCCAGGAGTGGATCACTGGACAGCGGTCAAGAACATCCTGAAATACCTGAAAAGGACTAAGGATATGTTTCTCGTTTATGTAGGTGACAAAGAGCTTGTCTAAATAGTTACGTCGATGCAAGCTTTGACACTGATTCGGATGACTCTAAGTCGCAAACCGGATACGTATTTATATTGAATGGTGGAGCTGTAAGTTGGTGCAGTTCTAAGAAGAGCGTCGTGGAGGGATCTACGTGTGAAGCGGGGTACATAGCTGCTTCGGAAGCAGCAAATGAAGGAGTCTGGATGAAGGAGTTCATATCCGATCTAGGTGTAATACCTAGTGCATCGGGTCCAATGAAAATATTTTGTGACAATACTGGAGCAACAGCCTTGGCGAAGGAATCCAGATTTCACAAGAGAACCAAACACATCAAGAGATGCTTCAATTCCATCCGCGATCAAGTCAAGGAGGGAGACGTAGAGATTTGTAAGATACATATGGATCTGAATGTTGCTGACCCTTTGACTAAGCCTCTTCCACGAGCAAAACATGATCAGCACCAAGACTCCATGGGTGTTAAAATCATTACTATGTAATCTAGATTATTGACTCTAGTGCAAGTGGGAGACTGAAGGAAATATACCCTAGAGGCAATAATAAAGTTGTTATTTATATTTCCTTATATCATGATATATGTTTATTATTCATGCTAGAATTGTATTAACCGGAAACTTAATTAGTACATGTGTGAATACATAGACAAACAGAGTGTCCCTAATATGCCTCTACTTAACTAGCTCGTTAATCAAATATGGTTAAGATTCCTGACCATAGACATGTGTTGTCATTTGATCAATGGGATCACATCATTAGAGAATGATGTGATGAACAAGACCCATCCGTTAGCTTAGCATAATGATCGTTTAGTTTTATTGCTATTGCTTTCTTCATGACTTATACATATTCCTCTGACTATGAGATTATGAAACTCCCGAATACCGGTGGAACACCATGTGTGCAATCAAACGTCACAACGTAACTGGGTGATTATAAAGATTGAGATTAGGATTTGTCACTCCGTGTATCGGAGAGGTATCTCTGGGCCCACTCGGTAATGCACATCACTATGAGCCTTGCAAGCAATGTGACTAATGAGTTAGTTCGGGATGATGCATTACAGAACAAATAAAGAGACTTACCGGTAACGAGATTGAACTAGGTATGATGATACCGACGATAGAATCTCGGGCAAGAAACATACCGATGACAAAAGGAATAACGTATGTTGTTATGCGGTTTGACCGATAAAGATCTTCTTAGAATATGTAGGAGCCAATATGAGCATCCAGGTTCCGCTATTGGTTATTGACCGAAGATGTGTATCGGTCATGTCTACATAGTTCTCGAACCCATAGGGTCCGCACGGTTAACGTTCGATGACGATTTGTAATATGAGTTATGTGTTTTGGTGACCGAAGTTTGTTCGGAGTCCCGGATGAGATCACAGACATGACGAGGAGTCTCGAAATGGTCAAGAGGTAAAGATTGATATATTGGAAGGTTATATACGGACACCGGAATGGGTCTGATAAGGTTCGTGGGTTTTCGAAGTACCAGGAGGCTACCTGAACCCCCCGGGAAAGTTAATGGGCCTATTGGGTGATGTCTACTACACAACCTTCTTCTTGTAGACGTTGTTGGGCCTCCAAGTGCAGAGATTTGTAGGACAGTAGCAAATTTCCCTCAAGTGGATGACCTAAGGTTTATCAATCCGTGGGAGGCGTAGGGTGAAGATGGTCTCTCTCAAACAACCCTGCAACCAAATAACAAAGAGTCTCTTGTGTCCCCAACACACCCAATACAATGGTAAATTGTATAGGTGCACTAGTTCGGCGAAGAGATGGTGATACAAGTGCAATATGGATGGTGGATAAAGGTTTTTGTAATTTGAAAATATAAAAACAGAAAGGTAACTAATGATAAAAGTGAGCACAAACGGTATTGCAATGCTAGGAAACAAGGCCTAGGGTTCATACTTTCACTAGTGCAAGTTCTCTCAATAATAATAACATAATTGGATCATATAACTATCCATCAACATGCAACAAAGAGTCACTCCAGAGTCACTAATAGCAGAGAACAAACGAAGAGATTATTGTAGGGTACGAAACCATCTCAAAGTTATTCTTTCGGATCGATTTATTCAAGAGTTCGTACTAGAATAACATCTTAAGACACATATCAACCAAAACCCTAATGTCACCTAGATACTCCAATGTCACCTCAAGTATCCGTGGGTATGATTATACGATATGCATCACACAATCTCGGATTCATCTATTCAAACCAACACAAAGAACTTCAAAGAGTGCCCCAAAGTTTCTACAGGAGAGTCAAGACGAAAACGTGTGCCAACCCCTATGCATAAGTTCACGAGGTCACGGAACTCGCAAGTTCATCACCAAAACATATATCAAGTGGATCACGTGAATATCCCATTGTCACCACAGATAAGCACATGTAAGACATAC
Organism: Triticum aestivum; assembly: GCF_018294505.1. Taxonomy (NCBI): domain Eukaryota; kingdom Viridiplantae; phylum Streptophyta; class Magnoliopsida; order Poales; family Poaceae; genus Triticum; species Triticum aestivum. The sequence continues at coordinate 74,288,268 of NC_057802.1, forward strand.
ATCAAGTGTTCTCAAATCCTTAAAGACTCAATCCGATAAGATAACTTCAAAGGGAAAACTCAATCCATTACAAGAGAGTAGAGGGGGAGAAACATCATAAGATCCAACTATAATAGCAAAGCTCGCGATACATCAAGATCGTGCCAAATCAAGAACACGAGAGAGAGAGAGAGAGATCAAACACATAGCTACTGGTACATACCCTCAGCCCCGAGGGTGAACTACTCCCTCCTCGTCATGGAGATCGCCGGGATGATGAAGATGGCCACCGGTGAGGGATCCCACCTCCGGCAGGGTGCCGGAACAGGGTCCCGATTGGTTTTTGGTGGCTACAGAGGCTTGCGGCGGCGGAACTCCCGATCTAGGTTATTTTCTGGAGGTTTCAGTATTTATAGGAATTTTTGGCGTAGGTCTCACGTCAAGGAGGTTCCCGAGTCGTCCACGAGGCAAAGGCCCACGCCCAGGGGGGTGGGCGCGCCCTCCACCCTCGTGGACAGCTCGAGACTCTTCTGGCCCAACTCTTTTGCTTCGGTGGCTTCTTTTGGTCCATAAAAAATCATCAAAAATTGGCACGTCAATTGGACTCCGTTTGGTATTCTTTTTCTGTAAAACTCAAAAACAAGGAAAAACAGAAACTGGCACTGGGCTCTAGGTTAATAGGTTAGTCCCAAAAATCATATAAAATAGATTATAAATGCATATAAAACATCCTAGAAGGATAATATAATAGCATGAATACTTCATAAATTATAGATACGTTGGAGACGTATCAGCATCCCCAAGCTTAATTCCTGCTCGTCCTCAAGTAGGTAAATGATAAAAGAAATAATTTATGAAGTGTGAATGCTAGCAGGTGCACAAGTTTGATTAATGATAATTTCAATCACCTTTTCTAGCATCATTATATGTCATAACAGTAGCTCAACTCATAAAACTTTTCATGATCAAGTAACAAACTATTCACATGTTAAAGCATTGGCCATAAACTTTCTTGAAAACTAACAAACTATGTTCTCAGTCATCAAACAATTGCAATTCATCTTATTTTCAGGAAGGGTCTATGTAAGAGCTTTGATTTAGCAAATCCCACATACTCAACTATCATATAGTCTTCCATGATTGCTACCACTCAAAGCATATTTTAGAACAAATAGCATCCATCAAACACGGAGAAACATAGGGGCTTAATGTTTCGCCTCCCAACTTATTTATCATATAGATAATTGTCAACAATAATAATTCATGATCAAATATATTTGAATGGCCATATATGCTTAGATCTTTCTCCACCACATGATGCTTGCCAACTAAAAGGTAGGTTGGAATGAGAAGGAATACTACTGACTCTTGCATAAAAGTAAAAGATAGACCCTTCGCAGAGGGAAGCAGGGATTTGCAGAGGTGCCGGAGCTCCAAGCTAAAACAGAGATGATAATAATTTTGAGAGGTATGCTTTCATTATCAACATAACGACCAAGATTTTCCAATATCTTCCATACTAGATACATTATAGGCGGTTCCCAAACAGAAAGGTAAAGATTTTACTCCCCCTCCACCAACAATCACACTCGACGGCTTGTCCGAAACAATGGGTGCCGTCCAACTATCAATAATCCTGGGGGAGTTTTGTTTAAATTATTTGCGAATTTGTTTTTGATCTTTTGATCATAGGACTGGGCATCCCAGTTACCAGCCATTTTCTTGTGAATGATGAGCGGAGCCCACTCATCGTGAGAATAACCCACCTAGCATGGAAGATACTGACAACCCCTAGTCGCAACATGAGCGATTCGGGCATACAAAACAGATTATTATTTGAAGGTTTAGAGTTTGGCACATGCAAATTTACTTGGAACGGCAGGTAAATACCGCATATAGGTAGATATGGTGGACACTCATGGAAGAAACTTGGTTCAAGGAATTTGGATGCACAAGCAGTATTCCCGCTTAGTAAAGATATATTGGCTAGCAAAGGATTCTAAATAGCAAGCACCACATGTTAGAGGATCCATAACAATATAACTTCTATACAAATATACCCAAGCATAACTCATTGTGTTGTCTTCCTTGTCGAACTTCAACTAATTTGCTCAGGTTTGAAAATAATTAATGGGGCTCACAATCATAGAAGATGTCCAAGATAGTATATTTATATGTGAAATCTCTCTTCCTTCAATATTCTTTCATGAATTGTTCAAGTGACCAATACAATGTTTGCTAATCTTCAAAAAATTTACCACCTCTACTTCTTATATGTGAAGGCATTACTCCCCATGGAAAAGGCATATGAAACATATATAATTTCAGATTTATGATATTCAAATCATTCAACCATTTACTCATAGGATATAAGTGAAGCACACGAGTAAATGACAAACTACTCCAAAAAGATATAAGTGAAGATCAATGAGTAGTTAAATAATTATGTAGATATGTGAGGACTCTCTCTCATTTAAGAATTTCAGATCTTGGGATATTATTCAAACAGCAAGCAAAACAAAATAAAACAACATTTCAAGGATAGCACTCATCATGTGAAGAAGCAAAAACTTAGGCTTAACCAATACTAACCGATAATTGTTGAAGAAGAAAGGTGGGATGCCTACCGGGGCATCCCCAAGCTTAGATGCTTGAGACTTCTTGAAATATTATCTTGGGATGCCTTGGGCATCCCCAAGCTTGAGCTTTTGTGTCTCCTTAATTCCTCTCATATCACGGTCTCCCTAAATCTCAAAAGCTTCATCCACACAAAACTCAACAAGGACTCGTGAGATAAGTTAGTATAAACCAATGCAAAAATCTTATCATACTCTTCTGTAGCGAATCACTAAAATTATTAATAAACATTGCATACTAAATGCCTCTGCTTATTTAATACTCCTATCCTCAAATAGAATCATTAAACAAGCAAACATATGCAAACAATGCAAACATAACAGCAATCTGCCAAAACAGTACAGTCTGTAAAGAATGCAAGATTCATCATACTTCCCTAGCTCCAAAAATTATGAAAGAAAATTCCCACTGTAGTAAATTTATCAGAGCTTATTATACAAAAGGTTTCAACATTTTATCACATTCTGACTTTTCTAGGGAATTTTTGCAACAGCGGTAAACTTTCTGTTTTGAAACAGCAACATGTATACTTGCAAAATAAGCATGGTAAAGGCTATCCTTGACATTTTTATTGAAAATAGAGATGCAAAACATTATTCTAAATAACAGCAAGAAAATAATAACAAAATAAAATGACGCTCCAAGCAAAACACATATCGTGTGCTGAATAAAAATATAGCTCCAAGTAAAGTTACCGATGAACGAAGATGAAAGAGGGGATGCCATCCAGGGCATCCCCAAGCTTAGGCTCTTTGTTGTCCTTGAATATTACCTTGGGGTGCCTTGGGCATCCCCAAGCTTAGGCTCTTGGTTGTCCTTGAATATTACCTTGGGGTGCCTTGGGCATCCCCAAGCTTAGTCTCTTGCCACTCCTTATTCCATAGTCCATCGAATCTTTACCCAAAACTTGAAAACTTCACGACACAAAACTCAACAGAAAACTCGTAAGCTCCATCAGTATAAGAAAATAAATCACCACTTAGGTACTGTTGTGAACTCATTATAAATTCATATTGGTGTAATATCTACTTTATTCCAACTTCTCTATGGTTCATACCCTCCGATACTACTCATACATTCATCAAAATAAGCAAAAAACACAATGAAAACAGAATCTGTCAAAAACAGAACAGTCTGTAGTAATCTGTATCAAACGTAAACTTATGGAACTCAGAAAACTCTGCCAAAATAGGACGACCTAGATAATTTGATTATTGATCTACTGCAATTGGAATCAGTATTTTATCACTTTCTGGTGATTTCTAACAATTGTTTTCGTGAGCAGAAAGTTTCTGTCTTTTTCAGCAAGATCAAATAATTATCATCCAAGAAGATCCTATAGGTCTTACTTGGCACAAACACTAATAAAATATAAAACCACATCTAACCAGAGGCTAGATCAAATATTTATTACTAAACAGAACCAAAAAGCAAGAAACAAAAATAAAATTGGGTTGCCTCCCAACAAGCGCTAACGTTTAACGCCCCTAGCTAGGCATGATGATTTCAATGATGCTCGCCTAAAAGATAAAAATTGAAACATAAAGAGAGCATCATGAAGAATATGACTAGCACATTTAAGTCTAACCCACTTCCTATGCATAGGGATTTTGTGAGCAAACAACTTATGGGAACAATAATCAACTAGCATAAGAAGGCAAAACAAGCATAACTTCAAAACTTTAAGCACATATAGAGGAAACTTGATATTATTGCAATTCTTACAAGCATATATTCCTCCCTCATAATAATTTTCAGTAGCACCACGAATGAATTCAACAATATAACCAGAACCTAGAGCATTCTTTTCATGATCTACAAGCATAGAAATGTTACTACTCTCCGCATAAGCAAAATTCTTCCCATTAATAGTAGTGGGAGCAAACTCAACAAAATAACTATCATGTGAAACATAATCCAATTGAAAAATTAAAATCAAGATGACAAGTTTCATGGTTATCTTTATTCTTTATAGCATGTGTGTCATCACAATAATCATCATAAATAGGAGGCATGCTTTCATCATAATAAATTTGCTCATCAAAACTTGGGGGACTAAACATATCATCTTCATCAAACATAGCATCCCCAAGCTTGTGGCTTTGCATATCATTAGCATCATGGGTATTCAAAGAATTCATACTAACAACATTGCAATCATGCTCATCATTCACATATTTTATGCCAAGCATTCTATGTAGTTCTTCTTCTAGTACTTGAGCACAATTTTCCTTCCCATCATTTTCATGAAAGATATTAAAAAGATGAAGCATATGAGGCAACCTTAATTCCATTTTTTAGTTTTCTTTTATAGACTAAACTAGTGATAAAACAAGAAACTAAAAGATTTGATTGCAAGATCTAAAGATATACCTTCAAGCACTCACCTCCCCGGCAACGGCGCCAGAAAAGAGCTTGATGTCTACTACACAACCTTCTTCTTGTAGACGTTGTTGGGCCTCCAAGTGCAGAGGTTTGTAGGACAGTAGCAAATTTCCCTCAAGTGGATGGCCTAAGGTTTATCAATCCGTGGGAGGCGTAATGAAGATGGTCTCTCTCAAACAACCCTGCAGCCAAATAACAAAGAGTCTCTTGTGTCCCCAACACACCCAATACAATGGTAAATTGTATAGGTGCACTAGTTCGGCGAAGAGATGGTGATACAAGTGCAATATGGATGGTAGATATAGGTTTTTGTAATCTGAAAATATAAAAACAGCAAGGTAACTAATGATAAAAGTCAGCACAAACGGTATTGCAATGCATTGAAACAAGGCCTAGGGTTCATACTTTCACTAGTGCAAGTCCTCTCAACAATAATAACATAATTGGATCATATAAATATCCCTCAACATGCAACAAAGAGTCACTCCAAAGTCACTAATAGCGGAGAACAAACGAAGAGATTATGGTAGGGTACGAAACCACCTCAAAGTTATTCTTTCTGATCGATCTATTATAGAGTTCGTACTAGAATAACACCTTAAGACACAAATCAACCAAAACCCTAATGTCACATAGATACTCCAATGTCACCTCAAGTATCCGTGGGTATGATTATACGATATGCATCACACAATCTCAGATTCATCTATTCAACCAACACATAGAACTTCAAAGAGTGCCCCAAAGTTTCTACCGGAGAGTCAAGACGAAAACGTGTGCCAACCCCTATGCATAGGTTCATGGGCGGAACCCGCAAGTTGATCACCAAAACATACATCAAGTGAATCACGTGATATCCCATTGTCACCACAGATAAGCACGGCAAGACATACATCAAGTGTTCTCAAATCCTTAAAGACTCAATCCGATAAGATTACTTCAAAGGGAAAACTCAATCCATTACAAGAGAGTAGAGGGGGAGAAACATCATAAGATCCAACTATAATAGCAAAGCTTGCGATACATCAAGATCGTATCACCTCAAGAACAAGAGAGAGAGAGAGAGAGAGATCAAACACATAGCTACTGGTACATACCCTCAGCCCCGAGGGTGAACTACTCCCTCCTCGTCATGGAGAGCGCCGGGATGATGAAGATGGCCACTGGTGAGGGATCCCCCCTCCAGCAGGGTGCCGGAACAGGGTCCCGATTGTTTTTTGTTGGCTACAGAGGCTTGCGGCGGCGGAACTCCCGATCTATTCTGTTCCCCGATGGTTTTAGGGTATATTGGTATATATAGGAGGAAGAAATACGTCAGGGGAGCCACGAGGGGCCCACGAGGGTGGAGGGCGCGCCCCCTGCCTCGTGCCTTCCTCGTTTCTTCCCTTACGTATACTCCTAGTCCTCTAGATTGCTTCCGTTCCAAAAATAACTTTCCCAAAGGTTTCATTTCGTTTGGACTCCGTTTGATATTCCTTTTCTGCGAAACACTGAAACAAGGGAGAAAACAGGAACTGGCACTGGGCTCTGGGTTAATAGGTTAGTCCCAAAAATAATATAAAAGTGTAAAATAAAGCCCATAAACATCCAAAACAGATAATATAATAGCATGAAACAATAAAAAATTATAGATATGTTGGAGACGTATCATTGGGCCATAGTGGAGAGAGGGAGGCTGCCACACGAGGTGGCGCCCCCCCCCCCCAAGCCCAACTGAGTTGGACTAGGGGTGGGGGCATGGCCCCCCTTTCCTTCTCCCTGTCCCTCCTTTCCCCTTTCCCCTTTCCGTTGATTGGAAGGAGGGGGGCCGAATCCTACTTGGACTAGGAGTCCAAGTAGGACTCCCCCCTTGGCGCGCCCCCCTTGGGCCGGCCACCTCCTCCCCCCGTTATATACGGGGGCGGGGGCACCCCAAAGATACACCAAGATTTCTCTTAGCCGTGTGCGGTGCCCCCCCCCCACAGTTTACCACCTTAGTCATATTGTCGTACTGCTTAGGCGAAGCCCTGCGTGGATCATATCACCAACACCGTCGCCACGCCGTCGTGCTGACGGAACTCTCCCTCGACCCTCTACAGGATTAAGAGCTCGAGGGACGTCATCGTGCTGAACATGTGCTGAACACGGAGATGTCGTACGTTCGGTACTTGGATCGGTTGGATCGTGAGGACGTTCGACTACATCAACAGCGTTAACATAACGCTTCCACTTTCGGTCTACGAGGGTACGTGGACACACTCTCCCCTCTCATTTCTATGCTTCTCCTAGATAGATCTTGCGTGATTGTAGGAATTTTTTTGAATTACTACCTTCCCCAACATCTGGTACTTATTTCCTCAAATATTCATCATATATTCCATAAAAATTCTCCGTGAAGTCTCAGCCTGTTTGGAGTTGTGCAGAATAGGTAGCCTGGCGTAGCTTTTCCAGGTCCAGATTTCCAGCTACCGGAATTCTCCCTCTTTGTGTGTAACTTGCAAATTACGAGAGAAAGGGCATTAGAATTACTCCAAAAAGAATTATTATGTATAAAAACATCATAAATAACAGTAGGAAAACATGACGCAAAATGGACGTATCAACTCCCCCAAGCTTAGACCTCGCTTGTCCTCAAGAGAAAACCGAAATCGAAAAACATGTCCACATGCTTAGAGAGAGAGGTGCCACATGCTTAGAGAGAGAGGTGTCGATAAAAACAAAATACGGACATAGAAGCATCATGTTCATTATTATAACAGCAACAAACTTAAACATAAGACTCTTATCATAGCAATTTTATCATAGACTTCTCATGAATAAGTGACCATTCATCATACTATTGAAGTGTAAAGCAAAAACTCTATTAGAAACCAACAAACTATGTTCTCAGTCAACTTTGCAACTACAATTCATCATCTTTTCAGGAAGGGTCATGTATCGGAGCCTTTAGGCAAGTCCACATACTCAACCATCATATAGTCTTCTATGATTCCTAACACTCACCGCATGCACATGAACAAAATGTTTCAACCGGACACATAGAAAGATAGGGGCTTATAGTTTCGCCTCCCAACATATCCACCTCAAGGGTGATGTCAACAATAATAACTCATGCTACCCATATTCAACTGGACATATGTACCTAGATCTTTCCTGACCACATGATGCTTGCCAAAGGAGAAAATAAAAAAAGGAATACAGGGAAAATTTTGACTCTTTGCATAAAAGTAAATACATAAAAGTAAAAGATAGGCCCTTCGCAGAGGGAAGCAGAGGTTGCCATGTGCTTATTTGTTTGTATGCTCAACCCCTTAGTACAAAAGAACGTCACGTTGTATTGCCCCTTGTGATGGCAACCTTTATTATGCAGTCTGTCACTTTTATTCTTCACCATCACAAGTTCGTACAACGCTCAATTTTCTCTTACACTAAATGATCTCACATTTTTAGAAGCAAATTTTATTGCCTTATTGCACCGATGACAACTTACTTGAGGGATCTTGCTCAATCCCTAGGTAGGTATGGTGGACTGTTGAAAATAAGATTTGGGTTTAAGGGTTTTCGGATGCACAAGTAGTATAACTACTTAGTGCAGAATTTTTGGCTAGCAAAGATAGGGGCAAGCACCACCTGTTAAAGGATCTATGACAATACGACTTCTGTGTGAACAAACATAAATCATTAAGTTGTCTTCCTTGTCCAATGTCAACAATTTTGGCATATAATATTTTGATGGGGGCTCACAGTCACAAAAGATTTCTAGGATAGTATATTTATATGTGAATCTTCTCTTCCCTTATTAATTCTTTCATGAGTTGCATCATTGACTAATGATGTGTTTGTCAATCTCTAATAAAGTTTCCTACTAATACTTTTCCTTATGTGGTGTCATCACCTACCATAAGATTAGCATATCATCCTTTACATTTATTTTCCTTCCTTCTTATTTATTTCCTTTCTTTTTATTGCAACTTGAAAGTAAAGAAAGCAAAAACTCAAACTAAACTTTATTATATATCTCGCACACGATTACAAAGACAAATCACTAAGCAAACTCTCGAAAATAAAGGATCGAACTAAACTTTTATTCATCTAAAGCGAAATATCAAACTAAAATAAGTAAAGGCAAAAGATAGTGGGGATGATACGATACCGGGGCACCTCCCCCAAGCTTGGCGGAAGCCAAGGGGAGTGCCCATACCCGATACTCAATTTTCTTTTGGTGATGAAGAAGAAGGTGGTGGTTGTGTAGTAGAGGGTTTGTCCTTCTTCCTTAGCTTACGCTTGAGGACGGAATTTTCCTCCTTCAATTCACCGAGCTCCTATTCGAGCTCTAGTACCTTTCTGCATGAATCTTGCTTACTATCCTGCAAAAGGTGGAAGGGTATAAACTGAACCTTGGGCCTCTTTGCTTTGTTCGGGAGACTTGAATTTTTGAATTACACATGCGTGTCCCCAGGTTGAGGCAGCGGAATCTCATCCTCATCTGAGCTCCTCCTTCTCCCTAGGATAATAGTCTTCCTCTTCCTCCGTGGTCCAGCCATAGTGCTCCACATCCCCATGGACTTGGGGTTTGCAGTGAAATCAGTAGAATAGCTCTCACCATCGGAGTCTTGGGACGACATATTTTCATATCTGACAGGAAAGCAGCAAGAAAAGAAAACAGAAGATTGCTCCATGATACGGTGGTCAATAGGTTCGGGGGGTATATAAAGAGTTTTTATCTTAGGAAACAAGCAAACGAAAGAGAAACTTCCAGGAAGCGTACCCTGGTGGGCACAACCCACCTGGGCGTGCCTGGCCAGGGGCGCCCTGGTGTCTTGTGCCCACTAGGGTATGCTTCCTAGAAGTTTCTTATTTTCCTAATTTTCTAAATATTCCAAAACTGACAAAAAATATTTTTGCGAATTTTTCGGAGTCCGTTTACTTATCGTATCACGTACCTCCTTATTTTCGCGATTCTGGAGTGTTCCGGAAGGACTCTTTTATGTGTTCTTCCGGTGTCAAAGTTTGGATAATATTACTTTCAACATTAATGGGTGTACCTAAGATATAATATTTTATTCGTTGCCTGTTAACAACCTTCGGTTAGTACCTTCGGCATTATTTATTTTGATGGCTCCAGACCGATAAACCTCCTCGATAACATAGGGTCCTTCCCATTTTGAGAGGAGTTTTCCTAAAAGAATTTGAAACAAGAATTTTAGAAAAGAACATATTCTCTGACTTTAAACTCACGCTTTTGGATTCTCTTATCATGCCATCTTTTGACTTTTTCTTTAAGCAACTTGGCGTTTTCATAAGCTTGGGTTCTCCATTCATCTAATGAGCTAATATCAAATAACCTCTTTTCACCGGCAAGTTTGAAATCATAGTTGAGTTCTTTGATTGCCCAATATGCTTTATGTTCTAACTCAAGAGGCAAATGACAAGCTTTTCCATAAACCACTTTATAAGGAGACATACCCATAGGATTTTTAGACGGTGTTCTATAAGCCCAAAGTGCATCATCTAATTTCTTGGACCAATTCTTCTGGGACCTATTGCTGGTTCAGAGAGCACTTGTGTACGTGATGCAAGTGAACGTGTACGAGAAAGCTGTCGTAAAGTTTCATTGTTCGTTCCGTCGTTGACCCTATCTATGTTTCTACGATGGCCTAAGAACACGCTCATTCTTCAGCCGTAGAGAGACTTTTGAATTGTAAGGTACCATTACGAGCTCAATATATAAGAGTGTTATTCTGTGAAATAACTCAAATTTCAAATCATTCACTTGCTTCAACTACTCATGCTATGGATGTGGGAGCATCACCTCCGTTCCTTTGGGCTTTTGAGGAGCAGGAGAAATTGTTAGAATTCTATGAAAGAGTCCCGGGAGCCAGGATGCATGCCAATTTCATACGACCTGGTGGAGTGGCACAAGATCTGCCTCTTGGCCTATGTCGAGATATTGATTCCTCCACACAACAATTTGCTTCTCGTATCGACGAATTAGAAGAGATGTCAACCGGCAACCGTATCTGGAAACAACGATTAGTGGATATTGGTACTGTCACTGCACAACAAGCAAAGGATTGGGGATTCAGTGGTGTAATGTTAAGAGGTCATGCGACATGAAGACATTGATAGCAATATGGGGGAAGTTCCCATCAGGCAACAACGGTTCTGCCTGACCCTACAAAAGCATGCATATGTTGTCAGTGAAGATTTTGTGTGAAGCCGAGACGACATACCCGGGGCTAGGGTGAGCTGAGGGGGACAGCGTAAGTGAGAGAATGTGTGTAAGCCCAGTCAAAGATTCCTATTCTAGGCGGGGCGGGCCATCAACCTTCGAATGGTGTTGGTCCTACGGGCCGTGAACGGATTCGCCTCTAGCCTCTGGGCACATCGGAATCGCATGAGTTCACCGGGGTGGAGCACGGTCCGCCAAAATCGGCATAGGTCAGTCTTTTGCAAAATTAATTTTATTTCTCTATTACTAAGTTCAACTTGACCACTAGACTGAGGATGATAAGGTGATGCAATTCTATGGTTAACATCATACTTGGCAAGCATTTTATGAAAAGAACCATGAATAAAGTGTGAACCACCATCAGTCATTAAGTATCTAGGGACTCCAAACCTTGGGAAAATAACTTCCTTAAGCATTTTAATAGAGGTGTTGTGATCAGTACTACTGGTTGGAATAGCTTCTACCCATTTAGTAACATAATCAACAGCAACCAAAATATGTGTATACCCATTAGAGGAAGGAAAAGGTCGCATGTAATAAAATCCCCAAACATCAAATGGTTCAACAACAAGTGAATAATTCATAGGCATTTCTTGACGCTTACCGATATTACCTATCCTTTGACATTCATCACAAGATAAGACGAACTTACGGGCATCCTTGAAGAGAGTAGGCCAATAAAATCCAGATTCCAATACCTTGTGAGCAGTTCTATCTCTAGCATGATGTCCTCCATATGCTTCGGAGTGACATTTCCGTAGGATTTGCTCCTGTTCATGCTCAGGTACACAACCTCTAATAATACCATCTACTCCTTCTTTATAAAGATGTGGGTCATCCCAAAAGTAGTGTCTTAAATCATAGAAGAATTTTTTTTCTTTTGTTGGTATGTGAAACTAGGTGGTAAATATTTAGCAACAATGTAATTAGCATAGTCAGCATACCAAGGAGTATTATGAGCAACATTTATTGCAGCTAACTGCTGATCAGGAAAACTATCATCAATAGGTAGTGGGTCATCAAGCACATTTTCAAGCCTAGACAGATTATCAGCTATGGGGTTCCTAGCTCCTTTTCTATCAGTGATATGTGTCGTGGTACTAAGACTGACAGTAGAATAGGGGGGTAAGTATGGAGAGGCAAGATCCTAGCTATGGCGAAGTTGTACACACGAGTTTTACGAGTTCAGGCCCTTCTCGGAAGAAGTAATAGCCCTACGTCTCAGAGCCCGGAGGCAGTCGACTGTATTATGTATGTGTGTGTTTATAGGGGTGCGAACCCTTGTGCCTGTGGAGGGGGGTGGCTTATATAGAGTGCACCAGGACCCCAGCCAGTCCACGTTACAAGGGTTTTAAGGTACATCAAGAGGGGGGCGTTACTGGTAACGCTAGTAATAAAGAGACATAATGACCATTAAAGCTATGATGTAATGTCCGACCGTTGCAGTGCGGAATGGCTTTAGGTCTTTTGGCGGTCGAGTGACAGTCTCCATGGTCGAGTGATTCCAAGTCTCCCGAGTGGAATGCCTCATGGTCGAGTGGATGATGACTCCTCTTTGAATGCTTCTGGTTTTAGGGTAATGTCCTAGGGGAGGGTGTCTAGGTCAGTCCTATGACCCTACCCTAGGTACATGGCTTCATCATTAGCCCCCGAATGGTTCAGGGTTCGAGTGGAGAAGGAATTGATAATCTCTCCGATTCAACCTTTGCGCTTCGGAAATGTCTTGTCCAAGGATCAACCGAACAATCATGATGACTTCAACTTCTTGTTCAGTCGCCTTGATCCATTCTTGGTTTTGTCGAGTGAACTTTCATTGTTAAGCTTCGACTGTTGGTATGGGAAAAATTCTTCCGTCTGGCGGGTTGCTCTGCTGCCCGCGGATCTCGCGGGATTCGAATTTTCCGGAAGCACGCGGGGCGGAGGAGGCCGCAGCAATCGGGCTGGATAAGGCAGGGCCGCCTCGATTTCCGTGCCACCTTTTTCGCCACGTATCGCTCGCGCGACTGTTGCGGGATTTGATAAGATCGCCCGGGTCCACAAGTCAGTCACTCGGAAGCAACCTCATAGAAGGCGTCGGTCCGGGGGTTTTGAACAGTGCGCTCTCATTCTTCCTCTTCCTTCTCTGTTTTTCTCCACCGCTTCCGCTCCTGCCCCGGCGCCGCTGCTCCGTTCGAGCTCTGTCTGCTGTGATGGGGAAGGAGAAGACGGTGGCATTGGAGCGCGCGAAGAAGGCGACGACGAAGGCGAAGGGGAAGAAGTCCAACCAGGGCAGATCTTCCTCGAGGTCCGGACTGCCGCCCGGCTGGATCCAGGGCGACTGGATTCGCTCGGTGATCCGTCAAGACGACATCGACGACCTGGTCGAGGGGGGACTGATCCCCCACGAATCAGCGCGGCTCCCAGGGGACGAGACCGAGTCGCGGCCACAGGAGGGTGAGTGCGTTCTCCTCGCTACTCACGTCGACCGCGGGTTTTCTTTGCCTCCCCATCCTTTCTTTCGAGGTTTCTTGAACTTCTTTGGGGCGCAACTCCACCACTTTACCCCAAACACCATCGTGTATCTTGCTGCTTTCATGTCCATGTGCAAGAACTTCCTGGGTTGTCGACCACACTGGGGTCTCTTCAAGCACATATTCACGTGTCGTTCTCAGTCGGTCAAGAAGACCAATCCGAGTGACGAGAGGACGCATGTGATCCAGATGTGCGGGGGTCTTGGAATTTAGATGAGGGGTAAAAGCTCTTTCCCAGCCATGATCCTTCCCGAGTCGGTCCGAGGATGGCAGTCGACCTGGTTCTACTGCAAGGATCAGCCGACTCCAGGACAGTCGACTGGACTTCCCCCCTTTTCCATGGCCCGAGTGGAGAAGCCCTCCGCCTTGAAAGTGACCCCGGAGGAGAAGGCACAGGTGAAGGTGCTGGTCGAGCGAGTAGTTCAGCTTGTCCGTGATGGGGTAACCGGCATGGATCTGTTGGAGGTCTTCCTCAGGCGGCGCATTCAACCGCTTCAAGCTCGTGACCACCCGATGTGGATGTATTCGGGAACTGACGACACCACTCGGATCCATCCAGAGGAAGTTGATGAAGCTACGTTGGAGGGGCGGCTGAGGGGTATCACTGGCAACAAAGATAACCCTAGGGGATCCGGGAGGATCCTCCACTCAACAACACGTACGAAACAGACAAGGTACAACTCCAAATGGTCGACTGTCTTCTTGATTTATCATGCAACTGCTTTTAGTTAACCGACTGACTTTGCCTTGTTTGTTTTCCTCTAGGCCCTTACTGAGATGTATTCCATGCCCAACGGAGAACAGGAGCAGGACCCGGAGGGGGAGGCAAGCGGAGGTGAAAGCGGCGAGTGGGATTCTGACGGTGAAGGGGACGAGGAGAGTGACGACCCGAGTGATGAAGAGGAGGTCGACTCCCCTCCCCGTAGGGAAAGGCAATCCAAGCTCACCCACGATCCGGCAAGCGCCCGCGACAAGGCGACCGTTCAGACCGGGTAGTCGTCAAAGCGTCCTCGGACGTCGTCTCCGGCGCCGACTGAAAAGGCCCCGAAGCAGTCCAAGGTTGTAGTGCAGAAGACCCGGAAAGCGCTGCCCAGAATCAAAATTGACGTCCCTGTTGCCTCTGCATGAGTGTCATGTCTTCATTTTACCCGAAGTTTTGTGATGTCTATTTTTCTTTGGTTTGACCGAATGAATCTTGAAACTAGCAGTGCCGCTACCTCTGGGACCTCTGCTTACAAAAACGAGGATGAGGACATGGAAGATGCGGTCACCTCCAACCTAGGTATAATCTTTGTGATCTTGTCTTTGCTTTGTCGATTGAACTGCGATATAACCAATCGAGGATGAACTTTTGGCGACTGATCTTTTTAGAGCTCCTCTCAACATCATTGACCTCGCCGATGATGACGAGGACGAGCCACAAAGGCCCTTGGGGAGAAGAAACAGGAAAACATCCGCTGGCAAGATGCCTCAGTCGACGCCGGTGGCGGAACCGGTAATTCAGGACGCCGGTGATGCCAATCGGACTTCCGTCTCCTTCGCCATACCACTGTCGAGTGCTCAGCCTTCAGCGTCAGCCGCGCAGACTCCCGTTGATCCACCTTCACTTTTTGCTGCACATCACGTCCCAGAGGACCAGGTGGGTGCTGCCAAAGAGGCTATACGCTAGGCGGGCATTATGATGGAAAGGATGAAGATGGTGCGGGAAGCCAGCCAAGCTGCTTATGATGCCAGCTCCGCTCTCCAGAGCAACGTCCAGGTTAGCAGATTCCCGACTGACTCTTTTAGCTTGTTCTATTAGGATATGCTACCTGAAAACTTTCTTTCAAAGAATCTTTTCATCTGTCTGCGCTTCACATCTGTACACCCACTGGGTGTTTTGATTTGCCACTAAGCAAACTTGTATCTTAGGTCGACTAGGTTGTGTCGATTGGATTTTTGAACCAGTGGGGGCACGCTGAGTGCACCCACTGGGTGTAGTCCTCGAGACCATAGTTGACTGCGGGCAGTCGACTGTGGTCTGAGAATCGTAATTTCCTCACTCGGCCTGGACGGACCATGACGAGTGGACCGGAACCAGTGGGGGCACGCTAAGTGCACCCACTGGGTGTAGTCCCCGAGATCGTGGTCGACTGCGGGCAGTCGACTACGGTCTGAGAGTAACTCTTTTTTTTACACTCGGCCTGGACAGACCACGTCGAGTGGAAACTGGACCAGTGGGGGCACGCTAAGTGCACCCACTGGGTGTAGTCCCCGAGACCGTGGTTGACTGCGGGCAGTCGACTATGGTCTGAAAACGACTTGAATTTATCAAACTGTTGTTCTGAAGTAACTAATCTTTCCATCTGTCTATTGACTGTCCCTTGATTACAGAAATCTTGTGAACTCGGAGTTCGTTTTGCTGAATTGGAGAAAAAACAGACTCAGCTCAACCTCGATCTGGAACTGGCGAAGACAAATCTACAGAAGGCCAAGGATGAAGCTGCTGGTAAGAGAAAGCTTGTCGACGGACTTCTCTCTGTACCAGATCTTATTTTACTTTTTCTGAACCGAGCGTTGTTTCTTTTCAGAGAAAATGAATCAAGCTCTGGCGAAGAAGGACCAAGATCTTGCGGCCGCACAGAAAGCAGCTGACGAGAAAACTGCACTCGCCGAACAGAAACTAGCTTCAGTCGGTAAACTGGAGGAAGAAAACACCAGGCTGAAAACTGCCCTTGATGAAGCCAATAAGGAAGCGACTCGCCTGAAGAAGGACAAGAGCAATCTGAACGAGAAGATGAAAGGCATTGCTCGCAGGAGGGACGGCCTGGAGAATTATCTGGGAGGTCTTGCCAAGAAGCTATTCGTCATGCTTGAAGGTATTTTCTTTGACCCGACTGACTTGTTACTGTCGACTCATACAACCACTGACTCATCCTTGAATTGTGCATGCAGAATTTTGCCGTAACTTCGAGGAAGAGACCGGGCGAGTTGAAACAAGCTTGGACCCCATCATTTCTCCAGTGAAAGATGAGGCTGCCATGAACATACTCCGACAGGAATCTCACATTGCTGGTGTTGTCGACTATCTCGCTCGACTGAAAGTCGCAATGTCACGGATCGACACAGCTCTTTGGCCAATGGCGACGCTCCAAAATGACCTCGAGTCTCTGATGACTCAGCTCAATGAAGTTCCCGGTCGAGTGCAAGAATGGAAGAAGTCTTCTGCCCAGTGCGGCGCTAATGTGGCTCTGTCTTTAGTTCGTGTCCACTGCAAGGAAGCGCGAGAAGATAAGCTGGCAGCGATCAAGGTCGCCAACACCAAGAAGCATGACTTCCAATCTTTCATGGAGACCTTCATTGCTGCTGCCACTCAGATTGCCGACGGAATCGATCTGGACGAATTTGTCGGCTGCTAGCCCTCCTCCTGCGGAGTGAATCAAACTTTTATGCCCCACCTTAAATTTGCCTCGGAATGCCGAGTGATTTTGTAACCGTTAAACTCCTTCGGGCTTGATGCCCGAGTACTTTAATCCGCGGTTGGAACCTTAGGATTTATCTGGATTTGGTTTATCTCCAAATATGCTTGTGCTTGCCTTCGAGTGGAATTTGTTCTTCACTTGGAATATTTTTTGTACTTGAGATGCAGCTCTGGGGAAGAGGTTCCAGTCGACCTGCACCTCGTCGTCCTTGTGGATGAGGATGGAGCACATGTTATACTTGTGGCGCAGCTCTGAGGAGAAGGTTGCAGTCGACCTGCACCTCGTCGTCCTTGCGGATGAGGATGGAGCGCACATTGTATTTGTGGCGCAGCTCCGAGGAGAAGGTTGCAGTCGACCTGCACCTCGTCGTCCTTGCGGATGAGGATGGAGCGCACATTATATTTGTGGCGCAGCTCCGAGGAGAAGGTTGCAGTCGACCTGCACCTCATCGTCTTTGCGGATAGGGATGTGTTTCAAACTTAGGCGAGTACCGGACTGCAGCTAAGCCCCCGAGTGGGAGGGTTGCTCGCCACTCGGTGGGATTTTTCAAACTTAGGCGAGTACTGGACTGCAGCTCAGCCCCCGAGTGGGAGGGTTGCTCACCACTGGGTATGATTTTTCAAACTTAGGCGAGTACTGGACTGCAGCTAAGCCCCCGAGTGGGAGGGTTTCTCACCACTCGGTAGGATTTTTCAAACTTAGGCGAGCACTGGACTGCAGCTAAGCCCCCGAGTGAGAGGCTTGCTCATCACTCGGTAGGATTTTTCAAACTTAGGCGAGCACTGGACTCCAGCTAAGCCCCCGAGTGAGAGGCTTGCTCATCACTCGGTAGGACTTTTCAAACTTAGGCGAGCACTGGACTCCAGCTAAGCCCCCGAGTGAGAGGCTTGCTCATCACTCGGTAGGATTTTTCAAACTTAGGCGAGTACTGGACTGTAGCTAAGCCCCCGAGTGAGAGGCTTGCTCATCACTCGGTAGGATTTTTCAAACTTAGGTGAGCACTGGACTGCAGCTAAGCCCCCGAGTGAGAGGCTTGCTCATCACTCGGTAGGATTTTTCAAACTTAGGCGAGCACTGGACTGCAGCTAAGCCCCCGAGTGAGAGGCTTGCTCATCACTCGATAGGATTTTTCAAACTTAGGAGAGTACTGGACTACAGCTAAGCCCCCGAGTGAGAGGTTTGCTCACCACTCGGTAGGATTTTTTTTTAAACTTAGGCGAAACGGATTCGCAGCTAAGCCCCCGAGTGAGAAGCTTGCTCACCACTCAGTAGGATTTCATAAACTTAGGCGAGACGGATTCACGGCTAAGCCCCCGAGTGAGAGGCTTGCTCACCACTCGTAGGATTTTTTTTAAACTTAGGCGAAACGGATTCGCGGCTAAGTCACCCAATGGGGGATTTCAGGCACAAACATAAGCAACGACAATCGTTTTAGAAGATTGTAAAGCTCTTGTCTTTAATAAACAAACTACAAAGGTATTTCTTATTACATCTCATCAGAATGAGTGTTGAAGTATAAAAGGGGCAGAGCAGCTCCGCATTTCAAGCCCGTGGCTCATCTTTCTGATGTTCGACATTGTAAAGATGGTATGCCCCATTGTGGAGCACTCTGGTGACGATGAAGGGACCTTCCCAAGCAGGGGCGAGCTTGTGTGGTTTCTGCTGATCCACTCGAAGAACCAAGTCTCCCTCTTGAAATGCTCGGCCTTTCACGTTTCTGGCGTGGAATCGACGCAAGTCTTGCTAATAAATGGTCGACTGGATTAAGGCCATCTCTCTTTCCTCTTCTAGGAGATCAATTGCATCTTTCCGGGCCTGTTCTGCTTCATCTTCAGAGAAAAGCTCGACTCGGGTGCATTGTGAAGCAAGTCACTCGGTAGAACAGCTTCAGCTCCATAGACCAAGAAGAATGGAGTTCGGCCAGTCGACCGATTGGGGGTTGTCCTCAATCCCCAAAGAACTTATGGAAGTTCGTTGACCCAGGCGCCTGCTGCATGCTTGAGATCACGCATCAATCAGGGTTTCAGTCCTTTGAGAATCAAGCCATTTGCTCTTTCCGCTTGTCCATTCGACTGGGGGTGGGCGACTGAAGCATAGTCGACTCGAGTGCCCTGGGAAGCATAGAGGACTCTAAACTCATCAGAATCGAAGTTGGACCCATTGTCAGTGATGATGTTGTGCGGAACCCCATATCTGAATGTCAACTCTCTGATGAAGCTGACGGTAGTACTGGCTTCAAGATTCTTGATAGGCTTGGCTTCAATCCATTTGGTAAACTTGTCGACTGCTACAAGCACATGAGTGAAGCCGCTCCTACCAGTCCTCAGGGGTCCAACCATATCTAATCCCCAAACAGCAAAGGGCCAGATGAGTGGAATGGTCTTCAGGGCTGATGCAGGCTTGTGGGACATGTTGGAGTAAAACTGGCAGCCTTCACATTTGTCGACTATATCTTTCGCCATTTCATTTGTTCGTGGCCAATAAAATCCAGCTCGGTATGCTTTGGCCACAATGGTCCGAGAGGACGCATGGTGGCCACAGGTCCCCGAGTGGATGTCGTTGAGGATCACTCGACCTTCTTCTGGTGTTATGCATTTCTGGCTGACTCCAGTTACACTTTCTCTGAACAGCTGTCCTCTTATCACAGTAAAGGCTTTGGATCGACGGACGATCTGTCGAGCCTCCTCTTCATCCTCTGGGAGTTCCTTCCTAAGGATATACCAATGTATGGCACTGTCCAGTCGGGAGTGATGACCAAAACCTCCATGATCAAGTCGACCACGGCTGGGACTTCGACTTCAGTCGGATCTGTGGCACTCTTAGGCTGCGGGGGCTCTTCAGTGAAAGGATCTTCTTGAACTGAAGGTGTATGAATGTGTTCCAAAAACACATTGCTGGGAATGGCTTCCCTCTTGGAACCTATCTTTGCCAAATCATCAGCTGCTTGATTTTTCAGTCGGGGTATATGATGGAGCTCTAACCCCTCAAACTTATTTTCCAACTTCCTCACTGCATTACAGTAACCAGTCATAGCTGGGCTTCTGACGTCCCACTCCTTCATCACTTGATTGACTACCAAATCTGAGTCGTCGTAGACCATGAGGCGACGGACGCCGAGTGAAATGGCCATACGTAACCCATATAAGAGTGCTTCATATTCAGCTTCGTTATTGGAGGAATCAAAGTGAATCTGGAGAACATATCTGAGCTTGTCTCCTCGGGGGGATACCAGTACCACCCCAACGCCGGAACCATTCAGCATCTTGGAGCCAGCAAAGAAGATGGTTCAGTGCTCCGAGTGGACTTGAGTCGGCAATTGTTGTTCGATCCACTCGGCGAGGAAATCTGCTATTGCTTGGGACTTGATAGCTTTCTTTGCCTCAAACTTGATATCCAAGGGAAGAAGTTCAATCGCCCACTTTGCCACTCGACCAGTTGCATCTCTGTTGTTCAGAATCTCTGATAATGGAGCGTCGCTGACGACTATAATGGAGTGGTCAGAGAAATAGTGTGCAACCTTCTTCGTGGTCATGTAAATCCCATAAACAAGCTTCTGATAATGTGGATATCTTTGCTTTGATGGAGTCAAAACTTCAAAAACATAATATACTGGGTGCTAAACTTTATAGGCTTTTCCTTCTTCTTCCCGCTCGACCGTGAGTACTGTACTGACAACTTGTCCAGTGGCTGCAACGTAAAGCAGTAAAGGCTCTTTGCTGATTGGGGCAGCAAGCACCGGCTGGGTGGAAAACAGGGCTTTGAGCTCTACAAACGCTGCATCAGCTTCAGGAGTCCACTCAAACTTATCAGACTTTTTCATCAGTTAGTAAAGAGGCAATGCCTTTTCACCGAGGCGAGAAATGAATCGACTTAAGGCGGCCAAACAACCAGTAAGCTTCTGGACATCATGCACACGCACAGGGCGTTTCATCCGGAGTATAGCACCAACTTTCTCTGGGTTAGCGTCGATCCCTCGTTCGGAAATGAGGAAACCGAGTAATTTTCCGCCAGGAACTCCGAATGTGCACTTTGATGGATTAAGCTTGATATCATACCTTCTGAGGTTGGCAAAAGTTTCAGCAAGGTCAGCCAGCAGGTCAGAACCCTTACGTGACTTGACCATAATGTCATCCATGCATGCTTCCACATTCCGACTGATTTGAGTGAGCAAACACTTCTGAATCATCCTCATGAATGTGGCTCCGGCGTTCTTCGGGCCGAATGGCATGGTGACATAACAGAAGCACCCGAATGGAGTGATGAAAGCTGTTTTTATCTCATTGGGTCCATACAGTCGGATCTGATGATACCCGGAATAGGCGTCCAAAAAAGACAATCGCTCACACCCCGCAGTCGAGTCGACGATTTGGTCAATGCGGGGGAGAGGGAAATGATCTTTCGGGCAGGCCCGATTGATATGCTTGAAGTCAATGCACATGCGAAGTGAATCGTCCTTCTTGGGGACCATGACAACATTGGCGAGCCACTCGGAGTGGTAGTTTCTTGGATGAACTCAGCTGCCAGGAGCCGAGCTACTTCCTCACCAATTGCTTTCCTCTTCTGTACGGCGGACCGTCGAAGATATTCCTTGACTGGTTTTACCTTCGGGTCGACTCGCAAACGATGCTCAGCCAGTCCCCTGGGTACACCCGGCATGTCAGAAGGTTTCCATGCAAAGATGTCCAAGTTCTCACGGAGGAACTGGATGAGCGCTTCTTCCTATTTGCTGTCGAGCGTTGTCGAGATGTGAGTCGGAGCAGCATTGGGATCGGTCGGGTGAATGTGAATTGGCTTCGTTTCACCAGACGACTGAAATGCAGAGTCTGCAGGCTTCTTGGCTTGCAACAAATCACTCGGACCTGCATTTTTCTGGTACTCTTGCAATTCTACTACTGCCATTTGTGCATCGGCGATTTTTGAGCCCTTCTGGAAGCACTCTTCTGCCTTCTGCCGATTGCCAGTGATAGTGATCACTCCTCTGGGACCAGGCATCTTCAATTTGAGATACACATAGCATGGTCGAGCCATAAAACGTGCATAAGCAGGCCTACCCAGAATAGCATGGTAAGCACTCTGGAAATCCACTACTTCAAATGTCAACTTTTCCTTGCGGTAATTTTTGGAATCACCGAAAACCACATCAAGGGCGATCTGGCCGAGTGATTCAGCCTTCTTGCCAGGTATGACGCCATGGAAACTCATATTGCTTTCGCTGAGCTTGGACATCGGAATGCCCATTCCCTTCAAGGTCTCCACATACAGGATATTTAGGCCACTACCACCATCCATCAGCACTTTAGTCAGTCAAGTGCCTTCAACAACTGGGTCGACCACCAGCGCTTGCCTCCCAAGGGTGGCTATACGTGCTGGGTGGTCAGACTGTTCGAATGTGATGGCAGTCTGGGACCACTTCAGATAACTTGGTGTTGCCGGAGCAACCATGTTCACTTCTCTGTTTATAACTTTCAGTCGACTTTTGCTTTCAACATCAGCAAAAATCATCAGAGTGGAATTGACATTGGGAAAACCATCATCATCATCTTCCCTATCCTCACCTTTGTCTAACTCCTTTTCCTTCTCCTTGGGTTGTTTCTCTCGGAACTGCTAGATCAGGAGCCGACACTGTCGAGTGGTGTGTTTAGGGTAAATGAGATTACCCTCTTCATCTTTTTTGGTGTGAATGTGGCACGGTAAATCCAACACATCATTTCCATCTTGATCTTTAACTTTCTTGGGGTTCCATGGCCCTTTGGGCTTCCCCTTGAACTTCCCTTGAGCCACAACTAAAGCTTCACCAGGAGCTGCTGGTTCAGCCTTGCGTTTCTGTTTCCGATTGGAAGTCCCTACTCCGGCTTCCTGGGCGACTGTTTGTGCTTGACACTCCGGAGTCGGTCCTCCTCTTCACCATTGGCATACTTGGTGGCAATCTCCATCATTCGACTCAGGGACATATCTCCCGTCCGACCGGACTTCAGGTTCAACTTTCGGTACTTAACACCTTCCTTGAAGGCACAAACTGCTTGGTGATCTGACACATTCTCTACTGTGTGGTGCAATGTGATCCATCTCTGGATATAATCTCTCAAGGTCTCATTCAGTTTCTGCACACAGGACTGCAACTCTGTCAACCCTGCTGGTCGTTTGCATGTTCCTTCAAAGGTTCTAACAAACACTCGGGCAATCTCTTCCCAACTATATATGCTGCCAGGAGCTAATTGATTCAACCACGCTCTAGCTGAGCCCTCCAACATCAGAGGAAGGTGCTTCTTGGCCACTTCATCATTGCCACCACCGATCTGCACAGCCACTCGGTAGTCCTCAAGCCAAGTGTCAGGCTTGGACTCACCAGTGAACTTGCTGACTCCAGTCGCCAACCTGAAGTTGGGAGGAATCACTGCTGCTCTGATGGCTCTGCTGAAACACTCGGGGTCTGAAACATGCACTCTGCTGCCAGTCGGATAATCTCTATCATGGCCATCTCTGTGTGCCCTGTTCCTGTCAATCAAACCTTGAACGAGAATAGATCTCGCATCAAAGCCCGGCTCTCTGGGGTCGACTGGAATTCTTCGTCCGCCACTGTGAGGACGCCTGTCATCGTGTTGCCGAGGCACATGTGACCCACTCCTCGGAGGAGGTGTAGGTGCTCGGTGACGGTCATCGCGGTCGAGTCGGTGATCATACTGCTCAAGGTTTCTGTACTGATCTCGCCGGTCACCACGTCCCTCACGCCTCGGAGGCGATCTCGGGCTGTGAGCCGACTGAATTGTGTCTGCCATAACAGATCTGCTATGGATCCTATTCCGCGACTGAGATACCGCTGTGTTCTGCTCTCCCGCTGCTCGTAGTAAAGCTCGGATCTGCATCAAACCTCTGCCAACCTCCGACTGGGAGGGCTGAATCGACTCTGCTATTCGGGCGGCAGCTGTGAGATTTTGAATCGGAGTTCGGTATACCTGAGTAGGAGGCGGAAAAAGCTGTCGTCGACAGGACTCAGGAATCTGCTCCCGAGCACGTTCGTCGAGTGCGTGCTGGAGGTTCTCCAGTCGAGTGCATTCAGCCAAGTTGGCCAGGCGCGCCTCCTCCAAGGCCCGGGCCTCGGGGGTTTCTCCAACGATAGGAGTGTGAAGTGCATCCATGTTGCGGCAGCGAAGCTCTTCCCTCTGCTGCGAAGAGAGGGGCTCGGGGCGGTACTCCTCGTGGACGCGCGACGGATCGCCGCCGCCATCACCGCCATCGTCACGGGGGAAGCCAGGAGGACTGCGCGGTCCGTTGACCATCAGGACTTCCGCCGCGGGGTCACTGCTGTCGCACTTGGATGCCGTCTCGACGGAGCCAGTCGAACAGGCCGTAGAGTGTTTTGTCGGGCTCGATTGCCGCGACTTGTGGGGTGGCCGACTGGCGAGCCACCGCGTGCCTCACCCACCGCTAGAGCCGCGACCGACCAGAACCCTTGCGCCGGCGAACAGCAGGGAGCGAGGACGCCACAGGAGCCGACCGATACTGAGTCGACGGCTGCCGCAGAAGGACGCCGCGGACGGGGAGCGCCTTGACGTCGAGTGGAGCCAAGCGGAGTCGTCGGTGATGAACACGAGCGCGCCGAGACGGATCTCGCAGCCCTCGGCCAATCCTCCGCCAGAAACCATGATGATGGGGATCGGAAAAAATGCAACTTCTCCAACAAGTCGCTAAGACACCTGCCCCATGGTGGGCGCCAACTGTCGTGGTACTAAGACTGACAGTAGAATAGGGGGTAAGTATGGAGAGGCAAGATCCTAGCTATGGCGAAGTTGTACACACGAGTTTTACGAGTTCAGGCCCTTCTCGGAAGAAGTAACAGCCCTACGTCTCGGAGCCCAGAGGCGGTCGACTGGATTATGTATGTGTTTGTTTACAGGGGTGCGAACCCTTGTGCCTGTGGAGGGGGTGGCTTATATAGAGTGCGCCAGGACCCCACCTAGCCCACGTTACAAGGGTTTTAAGGTACATCAAGAGGGGGCGTTACTAGTAACGCTAGTAATAAAGAGACATAATGGCCATTAAAGCTATGATGTAATGTCCGACCGTTGCAGTGTGGAATGGCTTTAGGTCTTCTGGCGGTCGAGTGACAGTCTCCATGGTCGAGTGATTCCAAGTCTCCCGAGTGGAATGTCTCATGGTCGAGTGGATGATGGCTCCTCTTCGAATGCTTCTGGTTTTAGGGTAATGTCCTAGAGGAGGGTGTCTAGGTCAGGCCTATGACCCTACCCTAGGTACATGGCTTCATCAATATGTAAATCAAATTCTTATAGGAAGAGAACCCATCGAATAAGTCTAGGTTTAGCATCTTTCTTTTCCATAAGATATTTAATAGCAGCATGGTCGGTGTGAAAAATTACTTTTGAATCAGCAATGTAAGATATAAATTTATCACAAGCAAACACTACTGCTAAGAATTCTTTTTTAGTAGTTGCATAATTTCGTTGAGCACTGTCTAGAGTTTTACTAGCATAATGAATAACATTCAGTTTCTTATCAAATCTTTGTCCTAGAACAGCACCAACATCATTAATAGAAGGATGGCCACCCACCCACCCACCCGCCCGCCTCGACCCTAAAACCCTAGCCCACTCACCGCCGGCGATCTCCACGTCTGACCGTGTATCACTCATCGAATCCGGCCATCGTGTTCGGCGTCGTCTGCTCCATCTTTTGGTTGTCATCTCAATGGCGGTACATGCTTCCATCTCCCTAGGTTTGGATTTCTCTGCGGGGATGAGCATGGCGCATGAGATCGGCCGCTTGTTTCACCGCACGGTCCATCCTACGGATCGATCTGGCCACTTTGTCCTGGTGGCTTCATTTGCACGGCACTCTTTCCATTTGGACGAGGACAATGTGGGCTTGGCACTTGAATCAGCCATTGGTGGATATTGTTCTGCTCTCAAGGTATCTCAACTGCATGATCGTATTTTCTCTTTCAATGTTTCATGCAAAGAAGTTGGGTTTTTTATCTTGCATCAAAGGAGTTTTGTCTGCCCGCAATTCAAATGTTACTTTCATCTTTGGGGTCATGGTGGCCCAGATTGGGAAAAAGAATTTAGGTTATGGCAATCTGAATGTGATCAGGAGTGGACTCTGATCAGTCCCTCTAAGAGGAGAGCTAGGTTAGGTTTGGAAGCCATGAAACATAGCCCAAGGAAATCTTCTCTCCGTTCTCAGTCAGCTAGATCTAAGCATTCCAAGCATATTCAATTTGCCACGTTCATGCAATACCCGGCTAGAAAAGGTTATAATTATGGGCCTACGTCTGATGAGGTCGCAACTATCCGGGAGGCAGGCTACATGGTCTCTGGGCATGAAGCTGCTTCTTCTACGTCGTCGGCATCTTCGCCGGTAGCTGTTTCTCCTTCGTCATCGGCATCTTCGCCGCCGGCGTACCCAGTCATTCAGTTTGGAACATTGCCGCCATCCCCGCAGGGTTTATCCCATGCATGCGACAAGTCCGGATTTTCGGGCGGTCAGTTGTTACCTGCCACGGCAAGTTTGGGCTCGCCCGTATTGCCTTCTATTGCATCTTTGGACCTTGTCACGGCCCTGAGCTCTAGTGCCCAGCCCATCTGCCTATCGGATGATGAAGTTGAAAGCCCATCTTCGTCGGCGATTCAGTTTCCCTCTCCAAAAGATATTGTTGATGATCTGCAGAGTTTTGATGAGATGATTGAGGATTTAGCTGCAAGTTATTGGGACTGTCAGAATTGTTTGGGCATGCACCACACGTCAGAGACCTGCACAAACCCGATACGGTGCAGAAATTGTTTTTGTTCTGGTCATATTAAAAAAGATTGCACCGGTCACGCTCCTGACTTATCCCTTTGGGTGCCCAAAGTCCCATCACCTAGCTTTGGAAATCGTGAGAGGAAGGAAATTTACTCTGCTTCCCCTGCCTCTTCGGTTTCCCAAGAACAAACGCCTCCCCAGCAAAAAACCCCACCTCCTGCTACTCCGCTGCCATCGCCATTGCCACGCCCACCGCCGCAAACCACAGATCACCAAGCAGCATCAAGCTCTGATCCTCGCCCGCCTCCCCCAATGGCGGTGTACGAGATCGATCCGTTTCACTTCATCCCTGCTGGCTTCGACATTGTGGATGGTGGTGCGGATCGTCTGCCGCGCACCTACTACACTCCGGCGATCCCTCCCTCCCGAGCGCACGAGCAGTACATGGTGGCAATCGTTGAGCCTGTCCCCCCGGCTCATCTGGTTGGTGCTCGTCGGCAGCAGGTGCTTAACTTCTTAGTTCAGACCATGCATGTTCCTGTCCTCTCTGCTCAAACTTGGTTTCAAGGTGTTGGTTTATTCGAGATGGAAGACCCTGTGGTCCGTGCCTCTTTCACTTCGCATCCACCTTTTCCTTTGGGTTTAGATGAGGATGGTGAGGAGTTCTGCGCCAGACTTATTATGCATAACCAGGGAGAGGGTTTCAGAGCTCTGCATGAGCACAGACAGGGTTGGTTGATGTCTATTGGCATACCTCTGGATTACCGTAATACACAGTGCATTGCGGATATGGTTAGTACCTTTGGTCAGTTCCACTACTGGAATAGTACAGATCGTCGGAAAGTCAGATCATTGGTTCGAGCTTCGTTCCCTGACAATGTGCTGGTTCCACGCTCGGTTGCTTTTAGGGAATTTGCTAATTGGGGCGGTACTCTAGTTTCTTGGACGACTGGCTGCTATATTCTGGATGGTGACTTTGCTGAGGCTATGATTCCAGTGGATGAGGACCCTATGCCCCTAGATGGCAACCCACATCCCATGCCAGGCGCTAATGCTCCCCCTCAACCATTCTGGGCCATGCCGCCGTACCCTGCTTTGGGTTGGAATGCAGTGCCCCCTGGTCATGATCAAGGACACAATGACACTCAAGAACTTGAACAATGAAGATGGTTGGGGGCCTTGGGAAGAAGCCAACCAGCCCGCCCAAGAACCTATACAGGACCCAATCGTACAGGATCAAAACTCCATGATCCTCAATCCATCCATGAATTCTGATAATGATGCTGACATGGAAGAGGTCCAGCAGCCTTTGGTTCATGTTCATCCAGCGGGGCCGCTCGATCTATCAACTTGGGTATTGTCAGGGTGTTCTATGGGCCGGTGCTACCGCCAGCAATGATTTGGGGAAAGATCTTTCAAGTCCTTGATGCCTGAGTTCTTAATCAAGAATATTCCAGCCTTTCTGCTAGGCCTTTGCTTGCCGCCCTTGCCTGTTAAGTTGAGCTCGCCTCTTTTGGAGCAACGCTGGACTCCCTGGCTTATTACAAGTCTGATTTCTGCACTCAGCCACGTTCCTCTGTTGTACTTCAAGAGATACCAGATGATTCGCAGGACCCTGCCTTTCAAGCAATGGATCATTCCCAGGATGAGTTCCTGTTCACATCTGTCACCCCCTCGCCCTTGGGGAAGAGAACACGGCAAGCTCGTCGCTCCAAGCGTGATGTTCAGATCGTTCAAGAGTTGACTGATTTTTCTGTCAGACGGATAACCCGCAGCTGTGCAAAAAGGACTGGCATGAAGCCCACCTCTGCAATTCCTGTGAAGCCTACTCCTCTCCGTCGCCCCAAGGCCAAGAAGCTCAAGCTCGACGCGGATGCAGGCCAAGATACTCCTCTGCCACCTCCGACGCTGATTGCTACAATGCAGGCAATCGGTGCTTCACTTGGCATCGCTCCGGATGATTTATCGGTGGAGAAGCTTATGGCTCCTCCTAAACAAGCTCCACAAGACGAGGGTTCTCATGATGAGTGATTTACAGAGTTATTTGCTGGGATCAGGGAAACATCTGGTCGTTTGTTCTTTTGGTTTTCTTTTGTCTTATGTCGCTCTGAACTTGTGTGATGTGGTTGTGTGTTACTCTGCGGAAGTTATTACTGAACTGTTAAGCAGCTCAGTAGGATTCTATTCTCTTATGTTAGTTATTTATGGAGACTACATCGTTTCGTAATTGGAATGTGTTGTGTTGGAATGTACATGGTCTGAATTCTGATGCTCGCCAGCGTGATATTAGAGCTAAGATCGAGGAGAGCCACTGCTCTGTAATTTGTTTACAGGAAACTAAGTGTGAGCAGTTTGACATTAGGAAGATTCGGTCATTATGCCCTATGCGTTTTGATCAGTTTGCTTTCTCACCTTCTGTGGGTGCCTCTGGTGGAATTTTGGTCATTTGGAATTCTTTTGTCTTTGAGGGGCAGCTTCTGGAGGTCCAACGCTTCAGTGTTGTTGTTTCTTTCAAGTCTGTTCATAACTCAGAACGTTGGACTCTGGTTTCAGTGTATGGGCCATGTGAGGGTCAACCTAGAGACAATTTTGTGAGTTGGTTATATCATCTAACTATCCCTCTGGATGAGAATTGGTTGCTCCTTGGTGATTTTAACTTCATTCGCTCCCTCGAAAACAGAAATCTGTCAGGAGGTGATATAAATGACATCTTTCTCTTTAATGAAATCATTGGTCATCTTGGGCTTTTGGAACTGCCAATAAAGGGTAGAAGCTTTACTTGGTCCAATATGCAGCAAATACCTCTCCTAGAACAGCTCGATTGGTTCTTCACAACCTCTGATTGGATCTCTCACTACCCTAATACAGTTGTCTTTCCTTTGGCTAAAACTGCATCGGATCATGTGCCTTGTGTGGTTTCAATTGACACTAAAATCCCCAAGTCCAAGGTTTTTAGGTTTGAAAATTTCTGGGTGGAAATGCCAGGGTTTAGGGAATGTGTCAAGAAATCTTGGGAGGCCCCTGTGTTTTCTGACCTCTCTGCATCTGCAGTTTTAACCAGGAAATTTAAACGCCTCAGGTTTGATTTGAGAGTTTGGAGTAAAAACCTCTCTTACCTTAAGAAGTTAACGGTGGATTGCAGCAAGGTTATTCTCTATTTTGATAAGATGGAGGAGTTAAGACCGCTCGTTAGAACTGAGTTCAATTTCAGAAAAATCGTCAAGCTTCATTATGGGCATTTGTTGAAACTCCACTATATTTATTGGAAGCAGAGGTGTACGATCAGGTATATCAAGGTGGGTGAGGAAAACTCCAAATTTTTCCATGCCATGGCATCTGAGCGCATGAGAAAAAACTCTATAGCAAGTCTGAAAACCCCGGGGATGGATGGTTCCCTTTCAGATCATGATCAAATGGCGGGAATCCTTTGGGCTTCCTTCAAAAACAGAATGGGCCAGGCCCAGGACATCTCAATGGGCTATGATTTGGGCACACTCATTCAGCCTGTCCCTGGTTTGGAGGAATTGTCGCTTCCCTTCTCTGATGCTGAGATTCAAAAGGTTTTGCAGGAGCTACCAACCGATCGGGCACCAGGGCCTGATGGTTTTAATGGCATGTTTGTCAAGCGCTGTTGGATCGTCGAGAAAGATTTCTTGAGGTTGATCAAAGATTTTTATGAAGGGAAACTTTCTCTGGAAAATATTAATGGATCTCTCATTACCCTCATCCCTAAGATGATATCTCCTGAGGGGCCGGATGATTTTAGGCCTATTTCTCTTACCAACACCTGCTTGAAGTTTCTAACCAAGTTGTTGGCTAATAGGTTGCAAAGGGTGATTTTGAATTGCATCCATAAAAACCAGTATGGCTTTCTCAAGGGTAGATCAATCCAGGACTGTCTAGCTTGGAGTTTTGAGTATATTCATCAATGTAAACAGTCAAAGAGGCCTATTGTTATTCTGAAATTGGATTTTGCCAAGGCTTTTGATACAGTTAATCATGAGGTTATTTTGCTGATGCTCAAACACAAAGGTTTTGATGATAAATGGATTGGTTGGGTCAAAGAGATCCTTTCTACGGGGTCTTCTTCTGTGTTGCTCAATGGCATCCCTGGCAAGCAGTTCAAGTGCAAATGTGGGGTCAGACAAGGGGATCCTTTATCACCTCTTCTATTTGTAATAGCAGCTGACCTTTTACAATCTATGGTTAATCAAATGCTGGCTCAGGGTATCTTATCACTCCCAATCCCCACACGTGACCAGGAGTTCCCTATTATACAGTATGCTGATGATACTGTTATCTTTCTGTCTGCCATAGATGAGGAGCTGGTTGCTCTCAAGAACATGCTGCTTACCTTTCAGCAATCTACTGGTCTCAAGGTCAATTTTGCAAAGTCTTCAATGATCCCACTCAACCTTGAGGAAGGTGAAGCAATTAGGTTAGCTGCTGTGTTGGGCTGCAGGATTGGCCAACTCCCTTTTACTTATTTAGGGTTGCCCCTTGGAACCACTAGGCCCAGGATTGTTGATCTCATGCCTTTAGTGGACACTTTGGAGAGGCGTCTGACTGCTAGCTCATGTATGCTCAACCAAGGATCTCGTTTGCAGCTCCTAACTTCAGTCCTGACTTCTATGCCAATCTACTTTCTTTGTAGTTTGCAAATCCCACCTGGTATTATCAAGCAGTTGGACAGAATCTTCAGACAGTGCCTCTGGAGGGGGAGTACTGATGCTCCCAAGCAATCTTTGGCCGCTTGGGATTTAGTCTGTCGGCCAAAAGACAAAGGTGGTCTTGGGGTCATCAACTTAAACATTCAAAACAAGGGTCTTCTGCTCAAGCATTTGCATAAATTTTATAATAAGGCTGACATACCCTGGGTGTCCCTCATCTGGAACAGTTATTATGCTGATGGTGTTCCACACGCTACAACCCCAGTGGGCTCCTTTTGGTGGAGAGATATCCTCAAGCTCCATGATGCATACACAGCTATTGCCTCAGTGCACATCAATATGGGTGACTCTGCTCTGTTTTCGTCTGATGCTTGGTTTGTTGGTGGCTCTTCTAGACCTTTATGTTGGAGATTGCCAAGGTTATTTTCCTTTGTTAGCAATGACAAGGTTTCAGTGCATGAATTCCTCATATCGCAGGATATTTTTACCATGTTCTTCTTGCCATTGTCTCATGAGGCTGCTCGGGAGTTACAACTGCTAGAAGATTGGATCATGGCCTTGAATAGGGACACCAACATACCAGATGTTTGGGTTTGGCTGGGCAGATCTGGTAGTTTCTCAGCCAAGAGCTTCTACACCTTGATGCACTCACATTTGCCCACAATTCAACCATGTAAATGGTTGTGGAAAAGCAGATGCACCATGAAGATCAAAGTCTTTGGATGGTTACTTTTCTTTGACAGGCTTAACACCAAGGACCTTCTGATCCGCAGGCACTGGAGATCACCCCTGGATGATAATCTTTGCGTTATCTGTCATGAATTTTCATATGAAGATAGGCTGCATTTGTTCTTCAACTGTAATTTCAGTCGGAGGGTTTGGAACTACCTTTCTATTGACTGGTCAAGAGGGCCGGATATTCAGCAATGTATCCAACATGCTAGCTCAAGCTTCAGGCATCCTTTCTTCTTTGAAGTAATGTTGACGGCTGCATGGAATATTTGGATCCTCAGGAATGGCAGAACTTTCAGAGGGGAGAGAGCTACCTTTGCTGCTTGGCGGTCTAACTTTGTACATGATCTTTCACTCTTAACTCATAGGCTCAAGGATGATACTAGCATCAAGCTAAAAGCTTGGATAAATGCTTTAGTCTAATTAGTCCAGGTAGGTAGTTCTAGTCTTATACAGTAGCTTTCTAGGCTAGTTTCTTAGCTCCTGTATATACTGCTTCTATTTTTTGTACAGTTGTTCGATTTCAATAAAGGGCTGTGGGGCTTTGCCTCACAGTAAATATTCAAAAAAATAGCATAATCACTAGCATCACACATAATTTCAAAAGGCAAGTTCCAATCAGGTGGTTGAACAATAGGTGTAGAAATTAAGGCTTTCTTGAGTGTTTCGAAGGCTTCTAAACAATCATCATCAAAAACAAAAGGAATATCCTTTTGCAAAAGATTTGTAAGAGGCCTAGAAATTTTAGAGAAGTCTTTGATAAATCTCCTATAGAAACCAGCATGACCTAGGAAACTACGGATACCTTTGATATCTTTAGGACATCGCATTTTCTCAATTGCATCAACCTTAGCTTTGTCCACTTCAATACCTCTTTCAGAAATTTTACGACCCAAGACAATGCCTTCATTAACCATGAAGTGGCACTTCTCCCAATTCAAGACAAGATTTGTTTGTTCACATCTCTGCAAAACTCGATCAAGATTGCTTAAACAATCATCAAAAGACTTCCCATAAACAAAGAAGTCATCCATGAAAACATCAACAATCTTTTCACAAAAGTTAGAGAATATAGCAGTCATACATCTTTGAAAGGTAGCAGGTGCATTGCATAAACCAAAAGGCATACGTCTATAAGCATAAGTTCCAAAGGGACAAGTAAAAGTGGTCTTTTCTTGATCAGGTTGGGAAACATGTATTTGCGAAAAACCAGAATATCCATCAAGGAAGCAAAAATGTGTGTGCTTAGATAATCTTTCTAGCATTTGATCAATAAAAGGCAGAGGGTAATGATATTTTCTAGTTGCTTTGTTTAATTTTCTAAAATCAATTACCATCCTATAACCTGTAACAATTCTTTGTGGAATAAGTTCATTCTTATCATTAGGAACAACAGTAATACCTCCTTTCTTAGGGACACAATGAATAGGACTTACCCATTGTCTATCAGCTATAGGATAAATTATACCTGCCTCCAGAAGATTTAGTATTTCATTTCTTACCACTTCTTTCATCTTCGGATTTAACCATCGTTGGTGATCATCAACTGGTTTAGCATCACGTTCCAAATTAATTTTGTGCTGGCCTAGAGTGGGACTAATGCCCTTAAGATCATCAAGAGTATTCCAATCACTACTGCAGGAGACTGCTAACGCGACACTACGATCAGAGACCCTTTGCCGAAACTGTGTGCGATGCAATAATCGCAAACGGTGGTGTAAAGAACCATCAAAAAAGGTGCAAAATGTTTGCGATGATGTATGCATCAAACACGGTTCAAGTTTTAGTTGCGTGTGCGATGAGGCAGAACAACAGAAACAAGCAGCCATAACAATGTGTGTGCAATGCAGGACACACGGTTAATCCGTTTGAACTGTTTGCGATGAGGTAGAACAACAGAAACGGGCAGCCATATCAATGTGTGTGCGATATACGACATATGGTTAACTCAGATGAACTGTTCTCGATTAGGGAACACAACAGAAACGGTTCAACTTAACAAGATGTGTGTGATATGCAGCATACAGTTCACATGGATGAACTGTTTGCGATGAGCCAAAAGAACACAAACGAGTCGTGTAAACAAGATGTGTGTGATACGTGTCAAACAGCCAACTCAGATGAACTGTTTGCGATGAGAAATTACAACACAGACGGTCAATACAGTTACTTCGTGTGTGATCCTGTGTGTACAAAAAACTTTGAAAAATGCAAACTAGTTGCTTGCGGTGGCTAGGAGTATCGCACACGATGCGTCTGCGAGTACTCGTGTGCGATGATTAGTATGTTACACATACGTTTCCTTATGTGAACATGTGTGTGAATTTGCAATATGGACAGTTAATATGCAAATGCCTTCTGGACATCAGGCACACGCTTAAACTCAATGAACTGTGCACGATACTAATACTTTCCATGAAAATTTATGAACTTGGGTAACAGCATTTGAGTAACATATATATAGTGGTTACACTATTCGACAAAAGGAGGATCTTCGTACACGGTTTTGACAACCATATGGTCCATATCTACATACTTAACATAGTAACAACTATCACATTTTAAGAGGCTAAGGGCCAACAACCATATGGTCCATATCTACATACTTAACATATATAGTAACAGCTAGCACATTTTAAGAGGCTGAGGGCCAACAACCACAACTATCCACTGGAAGCAGCTTGATCACGGCGACTCGGCATCTCGTCAATGAAAAGGAAGAGCCCTCCTGTGCCTTGGTAGAGCAGGAGTAGAACAGTGTCTCCAATTTTCCAATATGGATGCATTGCCACGAGAAGCGAGAATTTGCTAATTTGAATGGTTCCATTTTTGCGGGAAATGCAGTACCTTGCAATCACTTTGGCGTTATTAGCAGGCACAAGTGTAATTCGACCACGCCGGGAAATCGATCCAGGAACGGCTACAGGGGCAATTTCTGTTGACATGTAGAATAGAAAACAATTGTAACATATCGTTGAAGATATATATAGTTTATGAGCATCACCATTAAAATAAGACTTTTTACCAGCGCTTTGTGCACACAATTGGTCTTGTTCAGTGTGTGCACCATAGGTCTAATTAATCCCATCCAAAATCCAGCGTTCATACGATGTGCTATCTCTGTCAGATTATCAACAAAGTTTATGACATGCTTCAAGTACTTCCAGTGAAATTTGGTACGCTTAGTAACATACAGATCATTCACTATGCATCCAACATATCCTTCTTAAAAGGTGGAAAGGTATTATTTATTCAGAACATGGCAGAAGAATATATAGTGCGCATAAATTGGTAAACAGAATTTGTTACTGCCTAGGAACGGAGTCAGAATATGATATCACAATTGGTTGCTTAAATAGTGATCAATTGGTTGCTTAAATACTAATATGACAGCATGGAGAAAGTTGAAAGGACACTAACCTCGATCAGACTTTGATCGGCTGATGACGTTGGGGAAGTAAACATCCATGTTAATTAGACCAGGCTGTGGTGCACGCACTAGAATTTTATTGCCAGCTTTCAGTTCATAACACTTAGACATTTTTCTCCAAAGGTCCGCATTAAAATAGGAGTGACCATCTTTATCAAGTTTTACGCTAACCGTCATTGTAAACCCATGTTGCGTTGTCAATATGACATCCTGGGAGTCATCAGCAAAGTAAAGCCCAAGATTTCCTTCTACTCCTGTTCTTGCAAAGCAAGGGATGTACTGCTTGAAATGAAAATTAAGATCGTAAATTAGATATATTGAAATAACCGAGCAAGATGCAAATATGGGAGTAACTGATAGAACATATCCATATATAGATGCAAGCAAAGTACAAAAATATAGAATTAAAAATAGATAATGTAACAAAGATTTGATGCAAATATATAGATAATGTAGCAACAGACGGTATATGTTCACAAATTTAGGCCATGCCGACCGTGGTAGGTTGAGATTGAACATACCGAGCGCTCCCTGAAGTCATCCGGAATGGTGAGATAGAACTTCGTTTCCGACTGGCCACGACCACAGTTGCCCGATTTGTGCTCGCACTGTGCACACATGAATGAACACCCACGAATCAGCTAGAACAAAAATGATTCCACGGCGATTTCCGCCGGTTGATTAACAGCGACGGACGGACTGCGATAAGAGATGAGTGAATATTTCGCTAATTAAGTTGATTACCTTCTCCATGAGAAAAATCCCCGGCCCAATCCCGCAGAAAACCCCAGTCGACCAGAGTCTAGAATGTCGGTGCAGATAGGCGGCGGAAAGCGGTGGAGGCGAAATCCGGTGCCGTTTGGAGCGCGACCTACGGCCGCCGCCAACAGCCGTCGAGCTTAGGGTGCAGAGTTGCGGAGGAGTCCGCGGCGAGTGAGTGGGGACGAAGTGGGCGAGGGTTTTCTTTTCCTTTTGCATGTGTGAGTGAACACACACGGTTCGCAGAGGCGACGGAGATGAACCGTGTGCGATAGTAAATCACCGAGATTGAATGGGAATCCAAATTTCCTTTGTCTTTCATCCATGAGTTTTTTTCTATGATGAACATAAACCCTGCTAATCACCTTGTTCAAATTTGACACTTTTCTGGGTTCATTTACAATATTTAGGGGATCATGTGCATTTTGTAGGCATTAATGCACGTAATTCAAATTCAAACAATTGGTGCATGAAAGGGTGCACAAGAACGGTCTGGAAAAACCATACTCGTGGTATTTAGTAATTTCTCAAGCCTTTTACAAGGAATGGGTAGAGATTTCAATGGAGTCAACCACAAACGCGTCATTTACTGGGTTATCAACTATAGAACAATGAAATATGTGCTTGAAAAACATGACGGCTGGCATGGTGCCATGGTATGGCCTCACCGTGCCCTGGTTAAAAGCTGAGAAGGTTTGATTTATGTCGTCATGCACGCCCTTCATAAATCGAACCATCACCGAGGAAGTTCAATGCTTTCGAGAGGGAAATCACCAAGATTGAAGGGGAATCCAAATTTCCGTCCTAGTTTGTCTTTCAGTTTTTTTCCAACGATCAACATACCGCCTCAAATGAAACGTGTTCAAATTTGACATTTTTCCGAACTCATTTACCATATTTAGGGGATTGTGTGCATTTTCTAGGCATTAATTATGCACATAATTCAAATTCGAACAATCGGTGCATGAAAAGGTGCACAAGAACGGTCTGGAAAACCATGCTCGTGCTATACAAAAAATGAAACACATGGTTGGAAAACATGACGCCTGGTGTGGTGCCATGGTATGGCCTCACCATGCCCCTGGTAAAAATTGGAGAATGTTTTCCTTATGTCGTGATGCGCGCCTTTCATAAAATGAACCATCATCCGAGGAAGTTTCATGGTTTCGAGGGGGAAATCACCAAGATTGAAGGGGGGTCCAAATTTCCTTTGTCCTTTGTCCACGAGTTTTTTTCTATGATGAGCATACAACCTGCAAATCACCGTGTTCAAATTTGGCACTTTTCCGGGTTCATTTGCCATATTTAGGGGATTATGTGCATTTCCTAGGCATTAATGCGCATAATTTAAGTTCAAACAATTGATGCATGAAATGGTCCATAAGAACGGCCTAGAAAACCATGCTCGTGCCATTTAGTAAATTCTCATGCCTTTTACAAGGAATGGACAGATATTTCGATGAAATGTGTGGCAATAGTCAACCACAAATGTTTGTTTGTTGGGTTTTCAACTATAGAAAAAATGAAATAAATGCTTAAAAACATGACGCCTGGCATGGTGCCATGGTATGACCTCACCATGCCCTGGTAAAAATTTGAGAAGGTTTGGCTTATGTCGTCATGCACGCCCTTCATAAATCGAACCATCACCGAGGAAGTTCCATGCTTTCGAGAGGGAAAATCCCCAAGATTGAAGGGGAATCCTAATTTCCGTCCTAGTTTGTCATTCAGTTTTTTTCCAACGATCAACATACCGCCTCAAATGCAACGTGTTCAAATTTGACATTTTCCCGGGCTCATTTACAATATTTAGGGGATTATGTGCATTTTCTAGGCATTAATGGACATAATTCAAATTCGAACAATCGGTGCATGAAAAGGTGCACAAGAACGGTCTGGAAAACCATGCTCGTGTTATTTAGCACATTCTCATGCCTTTTACAAGGAATGGGCAGATATTTCAAGGAAATGTGTGGCAATAGTCAACCATAAACGCGTCGTTTACTCGGTTAACAACTATACAAAAAATGAAACACATGGTTGGAAAACATGACGCCTGGCTTGGTGCCATGGTATGGCCTCACCATGCCCTGGTAAAAATTGGAGAATGTTTTCCTTATGTCGTGATGCGCGCCTTTCATAAATCGAACCATCACCGAGGAAGTTTCATGGTTTCAAGGGGGAAATCACCAAGATTGAAGGGGGGTCCAAATTTCCTTTGTCCTTTGTCCACGAGTTTTTTCTACGATGAACATACAACCTGCAAATCACCGTGTTCAAATTTGGCACTTTTCCGGGTTCATTTGCCATATTTAGGGGATTATGTGCATTTCCTAGGCATTAATGCGCATAATTCAAGTTCAAACAATCGATGCATGAAAGGGTCCACAAGAACGGCCTAGAAAACCATGCTCGTGCCATTTAGTAAATTCTCATGCCTTTTACAAGGAATGGACAGATATTTCGATGAAATGTGTGGCAATAGTCAACCACAAATGTCTGTTTGTTGGGTTTTCAACTATGAAAAATGAAATAAATGCTTAAAAACATGACACCTGGCATGGTGCCATGGTATGACCTCACCATGCATTGGTAAAAATTTGAGAAGGTTTAGCTTATGTTGTCATGCACGCCCTTCATAAATCGAACCATCACCGAGGAAGTTCCATGCTTTCGAAAGGGAAATCCTCAAGATTGAAGGGGAATCCAAATTTTCTTCGTTCTTTGCCCTGGAGTTTTTTTCTACGACGAACATACACCCTGCAAATCACCTGTTCAAATATGACATTTTCCGGGCTCATTTACCATATTTAGGGGATTATGTGCATTTTCTAGGCATTTAGCGCATATAAATCCAATCCAGCTACAGGTGCATGGGTGTGATGTGAGGGATGTGGATTGTCGTTCGATCGCGGTGCATCCAACGGTGCACACGCGCGATCCACGTGGCTGGGGTTCCGGCCAATCATAACGCAACATACAATAGGCTCAGCGCACACTGTTCCCGGAAGCGACGGAGATGAACCGTGTGCGATAATGAACGAGCAAAATTGTAAGGGAAGCCAAATTTCTGTTGTCGTTTGTGGTTGAGCCCTTGAATACCACCGCACTGTACAGCTGCCCGGCCCCTCCGTCCCAGAGCTCTCTCCAGGCGTCATCCATGGCACTGCGGCACACAGTAACTGGTAAGGAAGCGATGGCATCCCGCCGCGCCGCGTTCCTCGCCGCCCACGACTGTGCACATGGTAAGGAAGCAATGGCATCTTGCCGCGCCGAGTTCATCGCCGCCGGCAGCCAGACAGTTAGATGGGCGGACTTTGAGGCTGCCATGGCCGAATGGGTGGTGGATCTAGAGGCGGCCAAAGCCGCACAGAAGGAGCGGAAAAGGCAGAAAGCAGTCAAGAAAAGAGAGTCCCGCCGCCGCAAGAAAAAAGAGGCTGCACGCCGTGGTGAGGAGAGCTTGGCGGAGATCGAAGCATGGTGGGCTGCCGCCTATAAGGCCGGGAAGGAGAACGCCGATGTCTGGCCAGCATGCCCTGATGGCAGCATGTGAGAAGTAGTTTAAGTTTGTAGTGGTATTAGAGCAAATTACCAGTAGTACTTTAAGTTTGTAGTATTAACGTACAATGTCGGTAAGAGCATCCTTTGAGGGCTTTGAGCGTTGATTAGCATGTGTGCCCGTGTGCATTTTTTGCGTTAATCATTAGAAGATCACAAAACACACGGTTTCTATGTCGTACCCGTCTGCATTTTTTGCGTTAATGACCCATAAGTCAGTTACCTGTGCGATATTTCCTAATAAACCAGGCGTACTATTGACCAAAAAATTCAAGTAAACGTGTACATTTTTTTGGAGACGGGATTTGCCAACTTTCTTTTTTCTCACACACGAGTATTTTACGCGCTTCGTCTGCGTTGTGTGTTTCCCCCGCCCAAGTTTCAGATTTCGCACAGAAATTTTCATTAGGCACGCGATTTCAGAATTTATTCCTCCAACCACATCCCCTTCCCCTCAGTATCCCCCCTCCCTCACGCCTCCCCCTACCGGCATCTCAAACCGCCGCCGCCGCAACCACAGTTTCAACCACATCTACGTTCTGCTCGGATCCAGTCAGGTAACCCACCGATCTCTATCACGTCCCTAGCCTGATTGCTTAAATGGCGCGTGCGAAACATCCTCATGCCTCCAAATCCCCCCGCCAGGTGCTGATGGCGGTCCATGGCGCGATGGCTGCTGTGCGTGTTGACCCGAAGGAACACCTCGCCTCCACCGCCACCGCCGACATGGTGCAGGCTCTGGCCCAGATGAAGTCCCCCAGCGACTACCCCCCCAGGACTTAACAGGTAAGATCTGACCAGCTAAATCTTACCAATACCACTTGCAACGGCTATGATTTGTACGGTTGATGTATTAAGCATGTTTGTGCCTTCTTGATTTCAGTACTACACATTGTGTGATGTTCAAATATTACCGTGTCCAGCTCAATTTCACCAATACCAGCAACAAACTTACAATACATGACTCAGGATATCACTACAGATGCTGCCCATTTGCTATTTTTAGTGGATGCTAACCCTGTTGCACTTAACATGCCTGTCCATGTACTTACGCAGGGTCATAACGGCTGATGCTTTTGTTTGCGGTCGAGGTGAGCTGCATCCCATGTCTTACAGTATTTCACATCATTTGTGCAATTGCAGTTTAACTTCTACCCATTTACTAGTTGCCTGTAGGTACACATGTCAGTGGCACTGATCCACACTTCAACCCGGAGGAACAGCTCGCCTCCGCCGTCGCTGACTTTGGGCAAGCTCTGGCCAAGATGAAGTGCCCCAGCAACTACCTCTCAGGACTTACCAAGTATGTACTCACCAGTTCAATCTTACCAATACCAGTTGCAATTAATGGATATGTTCTGTACGGTCGATGTATTAAGCATGTTCTAGTAAACATGCCTAACACATTTTTGCTACTGTCCCTGCCTTTTTATAGACATCTGGGCCATGCTCTGCTCTGGCAGCACCTGCCTTGTGATGTTTAACTATGCCAATTGCATTTTTATCAGTACCGGTTTCAATGTCTATTAAGCCTGTTGCAATTAACAGTTGAATGCATTTTTAAACAGTTGCATTTCAATGGCTACAAACTTACAAAACATGACTTAGGATGTTGTTAAGCCTGTTGCAATTAACAGTTGTATCCATTTTTTAATCTGTCCATTTGCTACTATGCTACTCTCCGCATTGAAGATATACCAGAGATGCTACCCCATTTGCTATTTTTGGTGGATGCTAACCCTGTTGTACTTAACATGCTTGTCCATGTACTTACGCAGGGTCATAACGGCCGATGTTGTTGTTTGCCGTCAAGGTTAGCTACATCCCATGTCTTACAGTATTTCACATCATTTGTGCAATTGCAGTTTAACTTCTACCATTTACTGGTTGCATGTAGGTACACATGTCAATGGCACTGATCCATGCTTCGACCCGGAGGAACAGCTCGCCTCCGGCGCCGCTGACTTTGGGCGGGCTCTGGCCAAGATGAAGTGCCCTAGCAACTACCTCTCAGGACTTACCAAGTATGTACCCACCAGTTCAATCTTACCAATACCAGTTACAATTAATGGCTATGTTTTGTACTATCGATGTATTAAGCAGGTTGTAGTAAACATGCCTAACACGTTTGAGCTATTTTCCCTACCTTTTTATAGACAACTGGGCCATTATCTGCTCTAGCAGCACCTGCCCTGTGATGTTTAACTATGCCAATTGCATTTTTATCAGTACCGGTTTCAATGGCCATTAAGCCTGTTGCAATTAACAGTTGTATCCATTTTTAAAGAGTTGTATTTCACTGGCTACAAACTTACAAAACATGAATTAGGATGTTGTTAAGCCTGTTGCAATTAACAGTTGTATCCATTTTTTAATCCGTCCCTTTGCTACCGTGCTACTCTTTCGAAATGAAGATATCACTACAGATGCTGCCGTTTTATTACCATTTGCTATTTTTGGTGGATGTTAACCTTGTTGTAGTTAACATTGGCTTTCCATCTACTTACACAGGGCTATGCTACCTCTTGAGCATGCGTCGGTTTTCCCTTGAAGAGGAAAGGGTGATGCAGCAAAGTAGCATAAGTATTTCCCTCAGTTTTTGAGAACCAGGGTATCAATCCAGTAGGAGGCCACACGCAAGTCCCTCGTACCTACACAAACAAATAAGATACTTGCAACCAACGCGATAAAGGGGTTGTCAATCCCTTCACGACCACTTGCAAAAGTGAGATCTGATAGAGATGATAAGATAATATTTTTGGTATTTTTATGATAAAGATTGAAAGTAAAGATTGCAAAGTAAAAATAGATTGGAAACTTATATGATGGAAAATAGACCCGGGGGGCATAGGTTTCACTAGTGGCTTCTCTCAAGATAGCATAGTGTTGGCATTCTGGGAATGGGGGTCCCCAGACTTGCCTGCATGCGGCCCACAGCGTAGCTAAGCCAGCAGGCCGTACGGCCCATCTTCATCAACAAGGCATCCAAGACCCTCGTGAGGGTCCGAGCCTCACGAGGCGGACGAGGCAAGACCTTCTCTGGAGTGGCCTAGCCAGGCAGGCTCACGAGGAGCGGAGATATCAAGGCAGGGCAAACCTCACGAGGCTCTCATGACGTGAGCCATGACGAACGACACCAGGCGGGCGCCAGCGCGCGCAGCGTCCTTATTTCCTCTTTGGTGCTAAGGAGGTCAGCGCAGGCGAAGAGTACCGAGGCATGAGGCAAAGGTTGCTATATTGGTGCAACGAGACCAAGACCAGGAGGACGGCAAGACGGAGGTCATCGTGGAGCCCAAGACGGCGTCACCACCAGAGCTTTTCGCAGGCGAAGACCGCGTTTGTCAGGATAGCTTGTACTAGCTGTCCCCCTTCAAATTTGCCCGCCGTTGTTGGCTCCCTTTCCCGCTCGATATTTGGGAAGAGGACCAGGGCCTATATAAGTAGAGATAGCCACCATAGTAGGGGGTCTCATCTCATCTT
Organism: Triticum aestivum; assembly: GCF_018294505.1. Classification (NCBI taxonomy): domain Eukaryota; kingdom Viridiplantae; phylum Streptophyta; class Magnoliopsida; order Poales; family Poaceae; genus Triticum; species Triticum aestivum. Next base: position 74,331,836 of record NC_057802.1, read on the forward strand.
AGCTTGATCCAACCCGATCGAGAGCCTAGCCACAAGGACACCTCAACCTCAGGAGGTTGTTCTTCCCTTGTATTGTTCATCATCAGCCCTAGAGGCAATCCACCACCACCACACTGGAGTAGGGTATTACACCACAGCGGTGGCCCGAACCAGTATAAACCTCGTGTCTTTCTGTGTTGCGAGTTCATCGAGTTCGTCCACGAGATCTTAGCGAGCTAGGGCGTAGATCGGTAGGAGGGAAAGACTTCGCGCGCACCCCAGTGTTCGAGCCTTAAGGGTTTCCCGGAACCCCACTTCCGACATTTGGCGCGCCAGGTAGGGGTGCGCCGGATCTCCTCTCCACCAACCTGCGTCCCGTGCCGCCGCACTTCACTCCCATGGCGGGTGCCCCGCCACCCACCTCTGCGACCTACGTCGACAGCGGGGCATCTGGGTACCGAGCCCTGGCCCCCGCCCTGCGCCGGGTGCGGTGGCCGACCAAGTTCAAGCCAGAGATGCCGCCGCGTTACGACGGCGCGGCAGACCCGACGCCGTTCCTGCTGGCGTACGAGGAGGCTGTCCTCAAAGCCGGAGGCGACGACAAGATCATGGCCAACTGGTTCCCCATGGCCCTTGCCGGCGAGCCGCGCGCCTGGCTGCTCAACCTCCCGGGATCCACGGTGGCTTCCTGGGGGAACTCCGCAACCTCTTCATTGATCGCTACATGGTGCCAGCGCACCATGCGGTCGCAGCCCTGCTGGGCGGCTCTCAAGCACCGCCTTCAGATCGCCACGTCAAACCGTTCCTCTGTCAAATCGGGGCCGCCTCCAAGCGCCCGGGGGCTCCGCCAGGTTGGGCTGCCCCAGAGGCCGACCTCACCTTCGGCTTAGAAGACCACCCCGACTCCACCGCCGGCTCCAGCATGCTCCCAATGCTCTGCACGCCCACCATCTGCAACGTGGCCGTCACCAAGACCCTCATCGACGGCGGTGCCGGCCTCAACTTGCTCTCCGTAGAAGCCTTCAGCCTTCTCCACGTGCCGCTCAAGCGGCTCAACCTCAGCAAGCCCTTTTCGGGAGTGGGTGGTGGAGCTGCCCACTCTCTGGGGAAGATCTGCCTCCCTGTTACCTTCAGCACATGCGACAACTACCGCACTGAGCTGGTGGACTTCGACATCGCCCGCATCGGTCTCCCGTACAACGCCATCCTTGGGTACCCAGCTCTTGCTCAGTTCATGGCGGCGACCCATCCGGCCTACAACCTCATGAAGATGCCAGGAAGCAAGGGCGTCCTCAGCATCAAGGGGGACACTAAAGAGGCCGTGACGGCGCTCAGGCTCGCCTTTAAGACCGCGGCAGCAGCACAGCCGGCCGGCGCCGGTACCCACGAGGCCAAGGAGGCCGCGCCTACCAAGAAGAAGCAGATGTTCACCCAAGACAAGCCGGAAACCAAGCAGGTGCCGGTCAACGAGGACGGGTCTTCGGGGGCCACATTCACCATAGGAGCCGGCCTTGACCCGGGACAAGGAGAAGCCTTGGTGAGGTTCTTGCGCGCGAACAAGGAGATATTCGCGTGGGAGCCCAATCAGCTGGTAGGGGTCCCGAGAGAGGTGATCCAGCATCATCTAAGGGTATGCCCCAACATACGCCCCGTGAAACAGCAAGCCAGACGGCAGTGCACTGAGAAGCAGGCCTTCATCGTCCAAGAGACACGCAAGCTGGAGGCGGCAGGCGCCATTCGGGAAGTTCGATATCCCGAATGGCTGGCAAACCCTGTCATAGTGCCAAAGAAAGGCGGGAAGGAGCGGATGTGCGTCGACTTCACCAACCTTAACAAAGCCTACCCCCAAGATCCATTCCCGCTCCCGCGCATCAACCAGATTGTCGACTCCACCGCCGAGTGCGACTTGCTGTGCTTCCTGGACGCGTTCTCAGGGTATCATTAGATCAAGATGGCGGTGGAAGATGTGGAGAAGACAGCTTTCCTAACACCATGCAGGGTGTACTGCTACACCTGCATGCCCTTCGGGCTGCGCAACGCAGGCGCCACCTTCCAGCGGTTGATGCACATCGCCCTGGGGCGGCAGCTCGGGAGGAACACAGAGGCCTACGTCGACGACATAGTGGTAAAGTCTCGCGAGGCGAGGTCATTGATTCAAGATTTGGAGGAAACCTTCGAGAGCCTGCGCCGGGTGAACTTGAGGCTTAACCCGGAGAAGTGCGTGTTCGGTGTCCCCTCCGGCAAGCTGCTGGGATTCCTCGTGTCCCACAGGGGGATCGAGGCGAACCCTGAGAAGATCAAGGCCATCGAGGACATGAGCCCGCCACAGACCCTCAAAGAGTTGCAAAAGCTAGCGGGGCGGGTGACCGCATTAGGGCATTTCATCTCCAAGCTGGGAGAGCACGCCTTACCCTTCTTCAAGCTCATGAAGAAGAAAGGCCCGTTCGAATGGACCCCGGAGGCCGATCAGGCCTTCCAAGACCTCAAGAAATACCTTACCAGCCCCCCGGTGATGGTGGCACCACGACCTCTTGAGCCTCTGGTACTCTACCTTGCCGCCACCCCATACTGTGCCAGCGCAGCACTGGTGGCGGTCAGGGAGGAGCGCCAAGCCAAGGGCGCGCCGCGCCAAGCCGGAGCAGAAGTGGCGCAGGGTCAGGAGGACGCAGCAAAGGCATCAGCTGGGGAAGACAAAGCTCGGCAGGACAACGTCGCAGAAGCTCCTGAGGACAGCCAAGTCTCGAGAAACCCTCCACCTCAGGAGATGCACCAATCTCCGCAGGACCCCAGCCTTGATAGTGCGCCAGCCCACGTCGAGCACCCGGTGTACTTCGTCAGCACCGTGCTGAGAGACGCAAGGGTGCGCTACCCCATGCCTCAGAAGCTCCTGCTCGCACTCTTGGTGGCCTCGCGCAAGCTGCGACAATACTTCCAGGGGCACCCGATCAAGGTCGTCTCAGCTTACCCATTGGAGAGGGTACTCAAGAGCCCAAACTCGGCTGGAAGGGTCGCTGAGTGGAATATCGAGCTGCAAGCATTCTAGTTAGAGTTCAGCACTACCAGGGTCATCAAGGGAGCTGCGCTCGCCGACTTTGTGGCAGAATGGACGAATGCCCCGACACTTGAGGAAGGGGAGGACCGGTCCACCTCCCCAGGGAGCGAGGCTCCGGACGGCTGGGTCATGTATTTCGACGGCGCTTTCGTGCACCAGGGCGCGGGAGCCGGAGCGGTGCTCATCTCGCCTACCCAGGACAAGCTCTACTATGTCGTGCAACTCTGCTTCCAGCACGGCAAGAAGGTCTCCAACAATATCGCAGAATATGAAGGCCTCATAGCTAGCCTGAAGGCTGCGGCAGCTCCAGGGGTGAAGCGCCTTACCGTCAGAGGCGACTCGCAACTCCTCGTCAACTTCTCCAACAAGGTGTACGAGCCGAAGGATGAGCACATGGAGGCCTACCTCATGGAAGTACGCAAGATGGAAAAGCAGTTCTCAGGTCTCGACCTGCAACACGTGCCCCGGGGCACCAACAAAGAAGCCGACGACATCGCCAGGAGAGCATCCAAGCGACTACCACAAGAGCTTGGTGTCTTTGAGGAGCGGCTCTTCAAGCCATCAGCTACGCCACCCCTTTCAAGCACTACTCAGCCTCAGGAGGAGCTCCCACAGCTTCCGGTCATGGGAGCCCCGGCCTGTGGCCCGACCTCAGGACCTCGGCTGCTCTTGGTGCTCGTGCCCCAGGAGGAATGCTGGACTAAGGAATTCAAGGAGTACCTGACACACGGGGCGCTACCGGAGAAGGAAGATGACGCGGAGCGCGTGGCCCGGCAAGCCACAGCATACTGCATTCAAGACGGCGAGTTGTATAGGAAACGGCCGAATGATGTCATGTTGCGCTGCATCTCCAGCGATCAAGGAAGGGACCTGCTGATTGACATACACGGCGGGGACTGCGGGCATCACTCGTCGTCACGGACCCTCGTCGGCAAGGTGTTCCACAGTGGATTCTATTGGCCTACAGCGCTCAACGACGCAGCCGAGCTAGTGAAGTCCTGCGAAGCTTGCCAATTCCATGCCAAGCAAATCCATCAGCCTGCTAAGGGCCTCCAAACCATCCCTCTCACATGGCCGTTCGCAGTCTGGGGCTGGACATCTTAGGCCCGTTCCCACAGGCGCCAGGGGGCTATCGCTATCTCTATGTCGCCATCAACAAGTTCACCAAGTGGGCGGAAGTGGAAGTCGTCCGTACCATCCCGGCCGGCTCTGCCGTCAAGTTCATACAGGGACTCGTGAGCCGCTTCGGGGTCCCCAACCGCATCATCACAGATAACGGCTCACAGTTTACTAGTAACCTCTTCAAAACCTACTGTGCTAACCTTGGAACGCAGATCTGCTACGCTTCGGTGGCCCACCCCAGGAGCAATGGTCAGGCTGAGCGCACCAACGCAAAGGTCCTGAGGGGCCTCAAGACCAGGACCTTCAAGAAGAAGCTGGAGGCCTGCGGCAGGGGCTAGCACGACGAGCTCCAGTCCGTGTTGTGGTCCATCCGCACCACCGCTACCAAGCCAACGGGCGAGACTCTGTTCTTCCTCGTCTACGGAGCCGAAGCAGTCCTCCCTCACGAGGTCAAGCATCTCTCCGCGCGGGTCTTGGCGTTCGACGAAACGCAGCAGGGCGCCATGCAGGGGATGGATCTCGTGCTGGGGGAGGAACGTCATCGCGAAGCTGCATTAAGGGCGGCAAGGTACCAGCAAGCGCTGCGGTGTTACCACTGCCGCAACATTCGCTCCAGGACGCTCGAGACGGGTGACCTGGTCCTGAGGCGGGTCCTCTCCAGTGAAGGGTTGCACAAGCTTTCACCCATGTGGGAGGGCCCGTTCAGGGTCGTCCACATCTCCAGGCCTGGCGCCGTGCGCCTGGAGACGCAAGAAGGGACACCTATCCAAAACGCGTGGAACATCCAGCACCTCCGGAAGTTCTACCCATGAAGCGAGGCCCGGAGCCTATGAAGCAAGGCCCAGAGCCTGTGAAGAAAGGCCCAGAGCCTGTGAAGAAGGCCCGGTGCTTGTGAAGAATCGCCGCCCGTGACACTCTCACGTAATAATGAGTTGGGGATGTACACGCCCCGGAGTCTTAGGAGCGCCGGCATCAGGCCCTGCGGCTCCCGCCCACGCCTAGTGGCAGCACTTAGCTCCGCGCTGGTGAGAAGACTTGAAGACTAGATTAGGTGCCGGACGCGGCTTTTCATTTGCTTTCCGTAGTTGGCTCGCTTTTCCTTAATCGAAGTTGCTCTTGGTGTTCATTGCTGATTTGATTCCCTAGCCTTTTACTGCATTTTTCGGCTCTGGTTTGCTTGTGTTCTCTCTCTCGCATACCTCGTGAGGGGGCTAGGCAGGTGCCCTCGCGAGCATTTTTCTTCTCTCTGCCTTCTCGCGAGCCACCCTCATTCAAGCCTGAAAGCTAGCGCATCTCTCCTAATCCGTGCCCCTCGGGCACCGCGATACAAAGCGCCAAGTCGAGGCTTGGGTGGACGGCAAATCCTCTAGCGCACCCCCTAACGAATTTTTTGCAGTTTGTGAGCAAACGCAGACACCTCGTGAGGGAAAGGGCGTCCCAAACGCACCAGGTTAAGTTACCTTTGCACAAAATAACAACACGGCATGGGAATAACACGCACAATGCAATAACCAAAGAACCACAGTTTGATACACGCCCATCTGGGCCCATACTGGTTTCGTTTTCTGATGCAGGAAAAAAAAGAGCTAAACAAAGCGGTGTGCAGCAATCCGCGGAGGCAGGCCCTTAGCGACGCCCCGAGCCTAGCCAGACCCCTCCTCACGCTTCACGGAGGCGCGGCGACGAGATGACCCGCTGCCTCCTTCGAAGCGGGCGCGGTGGCTGGTCGTAGCCACCGCTGCTGGAGCTGTCGCCGGAGGAAGAGCCGCCGTAGCTGGAAGAGATGCGGTCGCCGCCGAGGGCAGGCTCGCCCTCGTCCTCGTTGCGACCGCCACCAACGCCGAGCACCTCCTCACCGTCGTTCGTCTCGGGGCAGCACCCGACGCGGCGACCATCTTCCCCAAACACCCTCACATAGAGGGTCGCTCCACCGTCGTACTTGAAGTGGAGCGTGCACTGCCTGCCCAGGCCGCGTGCGCGGGCGAACGTCTGCCAGCCGCGGGCCAGGGCTATGTTGCCTGCGGCGGAAGTCTCGACCGCGACCCAAGAGGCCTTGCTGCAGCAACCATCTGCCTGCAACCAGAGCCCGCCTGGACCAGGGGCCGGTAGTTCATCAACAAAGAAGCGCGGAAGCTGGAGCCAGTTGTCGGTCGGGTTCTCCGACCAGACGACAAACTCCAGCGACACCTCCGCTGAATGGAAGCGCGGGCGGGGAGGCCGCGCCACCATTGCGCGCTTCCCCTCGTCAGCTGGACCGCCATGGTTGGGACGATCCCCTCCGCGTGCCGCGGCGCCGCCTCGACGATGGGACACGGCGGGGGTCGCGGCGTGCTTGCGCGGACGGCCGCGACCGCGCTTGGGCGCCGGGGAACCGGGGCCCTCGCGAGGGGCCTTCCCCTTCTCGGCGGCAGAGAACTTTCTTCGTGACGCCATCGGTGGCACTGCAAGCAATGGAGCAAAGAGGAAGAAGCAAGCAAGCGAGGAAGAGATGGGCGATGGGGGCTCCGCCCCCCTCCCCATTTATAGCGGAAGAAGGCCAACCGGCGTCTCCCACGATTGCAGGTAATGATGGTTTTCCTTGCATGTCGCAGGGACTTGTCAAGTCGTGCAGTTGTCGAGGCAGCGTGGGGAAGCGAAGACGCCCACGTCCAATCAACCGCCACGCGTCAACTGAGGCCGCAGGCTTTTGGGGCCCGCGGTGCTCCGAACTTGACCCATGGCTTCATCGCGAAGCCAAGCCCGAGCGCACCTTGGGCCCGGGGGCTACTATCGGCGTTCTGGGAACGGGGGTCCCCAGACTTGCCTGCCTGCGGCCCACAGCGTAGCTAAGCCAGTAGGTCGTACGGCCCATCTTCATCAATGAGGCATCCAAGACCCTCGTGAGGGTCCGAGCCTCGCGAGGCAGACGACGCAAGACCTCCTCTGGAGGGGCCTAGCCAGGCAGGCTCACGAGGAGCGGAGATATCAAGGCAGGGCAAACCTCACGAGGCTCTCGTGACGTGAGCCATGACGAACGACACCAGGCGGGCGCCAGCGCGCGCAACGTCCTTATTTCCTCTTTGGTGCTAAGGAGGCTAGCGCAGGCGAAGAGTACCGAGGCATGAGGCAAAGGTTGCTATATTGGTGCAACGAGACCAAGACCAGGAGGACGGCAAGACGGAGGTCATCGTGGAGCCCAAGACGGCGTCACCACCAGAGCTTTTCGCAGGCGAAGACCGCTTTTGTCAGGATAGCTTGTACTAGTTGTCCCCCTTCAAATTTGCCTCCGTTGTTGGCTCCCTTCCCGCTCGATATTTGGGAAGAGGACCAGGGCATATATAAGTAGATCTAGCCACCATAGTAGGGGGATCTCATCTCATCTTAGCTTGATCCAACCCGATCGAGAGCCTAGCCACAAGAACACCTCAACCTCACGAGGCTGTTCTTTCCTTGTATTGTTCATCATCAGCCCTAGAGGCAATCCACCACCACCACACTGGAGTAGGGTATTACACCACAACGGTGGCCTGAACCAGTATAAACCTCGTGTCTTTCTGTGTTGCGAGTTCGTCGAGTTCGTCCGCGAGATCTTAGCGAGCTAGGGCGTAGATCGGTAGGAGGGAAAGACTTCGCGCGCACCCCAGTGTTCGAACCTTAAGGGTTTGCCGGAACCCCACATCCGACACATAGGTATTATGGTGGGTGAACAAATTAGTGTCGAGTATTGATAGAAAAGTGCATAATTATGAGAATATCTAGGCAAGATCATGTATATAGGTATCACATCCGCAACAAGTAGACCGACTCCTGCCTACATCTACTACTATTACTCCACATATCGACCGCTATCCAGCATGCATCTAGAGTATTAAGTTCATAAGAACAGAGTAACACATTAGGCAACATGACATGATGTAGAGGGATAAACTCAAGCAATATGATATAAACCCCATCTTTTTATCCTCGATGGCAACAATACAATACGTGTCGTTTCCCCTACTGTCTCTGGGATCGAGCAACGCAAGATTGAACCCAAAGCTAAGCACTTCTCCCATTGCAAGAAAGATCAATCTAGTAGGCCAAACCAAACTGATAATTCGAAGAGACTTGCAAAGATAACCAATCATACATAAAAGAATTTAGAGAAGATTCAAATATTGTTCATAGATAATCTTCATCATAAACCCACAATTCATCGGATCTCGACAAACACACCGCAAAAATAGTTACATCGAATAGATCTCCAAGAAGATCGAGGAGAACTTTGTATTGAGATCCAAAGAGAGAGAAGAAACCATCTAGCTAATAACTATGGACCCGAAGGTCTGTGGTAAACTACTCACACATCATCGGAGAGGCTATGGTGTTCATGTAGAAGCCCTCTGTGATCGATTCCACCTCCGGCGGAGCGCCGGGAAAGGCCCCAAGATGGGATCTCACAGGTACAGAAGGTTGCGGCGGTGGAAATAGGGTTTTGTGGTGCTCTTCGATGGTTTCGGGGTACATGGGTATATATAGGAGGAGAAGTAGGTCGGTGGAGCTGCGAGAGGCCCACGAGGGGCCCACGAGGTTAGTCCCAAAAATAATATAAAAGTGTATAATAAAGCCCATTAAACAACCAAAACAATATATATATATATATATAATAGCATGGAGCAATCAAAAATTATAGATACGTTGGAGACGTATCAAGCATCCCCAAGCTTAATTCCTGCTCGTCCTCGAGTAGGTAAATGATAAAAACAGAATTTTTGATGTGGAATGCTACCTAACATATTTCTCAATGTAATTTTCTTTATTCTGGCATGAATGTTCAGATCCGAAAGATTCAAGATAAAAGTCTAATATTGACATAAAAATAATAATACTTCAAGCATACTAACCAAGCAATTATGTCTTCTCAAAATAACATAGCCAAAGAAAGCTCATCCCTACAAAATCATATAGTTCGGCCATGCTTCATTTTCGTCACACAAGATGCTCTCATCTTGCACAACCCGGTTGACAAGCCAAGCAATTGTTTCATACTTTAGTAATCTCAAATTGTTTTGAACTTTCACGCAATACATGTGCGTGAGCCATGGACATAGCACTATGGGTGGAATAGAGTATAATGATGGGGGTTGTGTGGAGAAGACAAAAAAGGAGAAAGTCTCACATTGACGCGGCTAATCAATGGGCTAGGGAGATGCCCATCAATTGATGTCAATGCAAGGAGTAGGGATTGCCATGCAACGGATGCACTAGAGCTATAAATGTATGAAAGCTCAACAAAAGAAACTAAGTGGGTGTGCATCCAACTTGCTTGCTCACGAAGACCTAGGGCATTTGAGGAAGCCCATTGTTGGAATATACAAGCCAAGTTCTATAATGAAAAATTCCCACTAGTATATGAAAGTGACAAAACAAGAGACTCACCATCATAAAGATCATGGTGCTACTTTGAAGCACAAGTGTGGAAAAAGGATAGTAGCATTGTCCCTTTTTATTTCTCTTCTTTTTCTTCTTTTTTTGGGCCTTCTTTTTTTGGCCTTTCTATTTGGGGGGGGGGGGACAATGCTCTATTAATGATGATCATCACACTTCTATTTATTTACAACTCGATACTAGAACAAAATGTGACTCTATATGAATGCCTCCGGCGGTGTACCGGGAAGGGCAATGAATCAAGAGTGACATGTATGAAATAATATGGATGGTGGATTTGCCACAAATACGATGTCAACTAGATGATCATGCAAGGCAATATGACAATGATGAAGCGTGTCATAATAAACGGAACAGTGGAAAGTTGCATGGCAATATATCTCGGAATGCCTATGGAAATGCCATAATAGGTAGGTATGGTGGCTGTTTTGAGGAAGATATAAGGAGGTTTATGTGTGATAGAGCGTATCGTATCACGGGGTTTGGATGCACGGGCGAAGTTTGCACCAACTCTCAAGGTGAGAAAGGGCAATGCATGGTACCGAAGAGGCTAGCAATGATGGAAGGTTGAGAGTGTGTATAATCCATGGACTCAACATTAGTCATAAAGAACTCACATACTTATTGCAAAAATCTACAAGTCATCAAAAACCAAGCACTACGCGCATGCTCCTAGGGGGATAGATTGGTAGGAAAAGACCATCGCTCGTCCCCGACTGCCACTCATAAGGAAGACAATCAAAGAACACCTCATGTTTCAAATTTGTTACACAACATTTACCATACGTGCATGCTACGGGACTTGCAAACTTCAACACAAGTATTTCTCAATTTCACAACTACTCAACTAGCACAACCTTAATATCACTATCTCCATATCTCAAAACAATCATCAAGTATCAAACTTCTCTTAGTATTCAATGCACTTATGCGAAAGTTTTTATTATATCCAACTTGGATGCCTATCATATTAGGACTAATTTTATAGCCAAAGCAAAGTACCATGCTGTTATAAAGGACTCTCAAAATGATATAAGTGAAGCATGAGGGATCAATAATTTCTATAAAATAAAACCACCACCGTGCTCTAAAAGATATAAGTGAAGCACTAGAGCAAAATTGTTTAGCTCAAAAGATATAAGTGAAGCACATAGAGTATTCTAATACATTCCGATTAATGTGTGTCTCTCCCAAAAGATGTGTACAGCAAGGATGATTGTGGTGAACTAAAAAGCAAAGACTCAAATCATACAAGACGCTCCAAGCAAAACACATATCATGTGGTGAATAAAAATATAGCTCCAAGTAAAGTTACCGATGGACGAAGACAAAAGAGGGGATGCCTTCCGGGGCATCCCCAAGCTTAGGCTTTTTGGTTGTCCTTGGATTTTACCTTGGGGTGCCTTGGGCATCCCCAAGCTTAGGCTCTTTCCACTCGTTGTTCCATAATCCATCAAATCTTTACCCAAAACTTGAAAACTTCACAACACAAAACTTAACAGAAAATCTCGTGAGCTCCGTTAGCGAAAGAAAACAAAACACCACTTCAAGGTACTGTAATGAACTCATTATTTATTTATATTGGTGTTAAACCTACTGTATTCAAACTTCTCTATGGTTCATACCCTCCGATACTAGCCATAGATTCATCAAAATAAGCAAACAACACACGAAAAACAGAATCTATCAGAAACAGAACAGTCTGTAGTAATCTATATCAAACGTATACTTCTGTAACTCAAAAAATTCTAAAATAAATTTCTGGACGTGAGGAATTTGTCTATTAATCATTTTCAAAAAGAATCAACTAAATATCACTCCCCAGTAAAACGTTGTAGCTAATCTCGTGAGCGCTAAAGTTTCTGTTTTTTACAGCAAGATCATAAAGACTTCACCCAAGTCTTCCCAAAGGTTCTACTTGGCACAAATACTAACTAAAACATAAAACCACATCTAAACAGAATCTAGATGAATTATTTATTACTAAACATAACCAAAAATCAAGAAACAAAAATAAAATTGGGTTGCCTCCCAACAAGCGCTATCGTTTAACGCCCCTAGCTAGGCATCGATGATTTTAATGATGCTCACATGAAAGATAGTAATTGAAACACAAAGAGAGCATCATAAAACATGTGAGAATCACATCTAAGTCTAACATACTTACTATGCATAGGCATTTTATAGGAAAACAAATTATCATAGCAAGCAAAAACTACCATATGCAAGGAAGTGGAAAGAAACAACAACAATCTCAACATAACGAGAGGTGATTTAGTAACATGAAAATTTCTACAACCATATTTTCCTCTCTCGTAATAATTACATGTAGGATCATAAGCAAATTCAACAATATAGCTATCACAAAACATATTCTTAACATGATCCACATATATGCAAAGTTGACACTCTTCCAAAATAGTGGGATTAATATTAACTAAAGTCACGACCTCTCCAAACCCACTTTTATCAAAAAAATCATAAGATTGAACATTCTCCAAATATGTGGGATCTAAAGTTGCCACTCTTCCAAACCCACTTTCAATATTATTGCAAACATTATTATCAATATCATATTAATCATGAGGCTTAAATAAATTTTCAAGATCATAAGAAGAATCACCCCAATCATGATCATTGCAACAAGTAGTAGACATAGCAAAACTAGCATCCCCAAGCTTAGGGTTTTGCATATTATTAGCACAATTGACAACAAGAGAATTTATAATAAAATCATTACAATCATGCTTTTCATCGAAGGAATTATCAAGTATGGGTGCAATAGCAACGATCTCATGTTTAACATAAGGAACTGTAGAAAATTCATCTTCATAAATATTGGCATTATGGCCACAAGAATAGCAATATTTCAATCAAATCATCGGAATCATAATTATCTTTAGATTCATGCATATCATTATTTTCTTCAGAAGCAACGGTCATTCTTTCAATAAATTCTTTGACATAGACATTATGAGCATAGTTTTCATAGCAATATTTAAGTATGTTAAAATTTTCAGATTCGTAGAGAGTAATATCATACTTTTCAATCAAAGAAGCAACTTCATAAGCACCCTTAAAAGCAACAAATTCTTCAATTTGTTCGATATCGTAGTAACTATAAATACCCTTTGCATAAGAAGATAAGATTTCATTATCATTAAACTCACATAGGTAGGGAAGGTGTTTTTCAGGGTTCTTAGAGCAACAAGTAAAATCACAAATTTCACAAAGATTCCAAGCATAACATAGCAATCTGTTTATTTGATCCCATAAGAGTCTCCCTTTTTCAGACAAACGGTGACACACAAAATGAGCATTCTCATCTAAAGATTTCCCATCAACTAGGCTAGTTGGGGTTTCAGCACGAGCGCATAAGGATCAAAGATGATCCAAGTAGAACACTTTAAGTGGATCCATATCAATAGATTTTCAGCAAGCGAAGATGCAAGCATATAGATGGCACATGGCAACACGAGCAAACAAAGGGACGAACGGAAGAAGGGCAAATAAAACGGAAAAGGTGAAGTGGGGGAGAGGAAGAGAGGCAAATGGCAAATAATGTAATGCGAGGGATAAGAGTTTGTGATGGGTACTTGGTATATCTTGACTTCAGCGTAGACTCCCCAGCAACGGCACCAGAAATCCTTCTTGCTACCTCTTGAGCATGCGTTGGTTTTCCCTTGAAGAGGAAAGGGTGATGCAGCAAAGTAGCGTAAGTATTTCCCTCAGTTTTTGAGAACCAAGGTATCAATCCAGTAGGAGGCCACACGCAAGTCACTCGTACCTACACAAACAAATAAGAACCTTGCAACCAACGCGATAAAGGGGTTGTCAATCCCTTCACGGCCACTTGCCAAAGTGAGATCTGATAGAGATGATAAGATAATATTTTTGGTATTTTTATGATAAAGATTGAAAGTATAGATTGCAAAGTAAAAATAGATTGGAAACTTATATGATGGAAAGTAGACCCGGGGGGCATAGGTTTCACTAGTGGCTTCTCTCAAGATAGAATAAGTATTACGGTGGGTGAACAAATTGTTGTCAAGCAATTGATAGAAAAGTGCATAATTATGAGAATACCTAGGCATGATCATGTATATAGGCATCACGCCCGCAAAAAGTAGATCGACTCCTGCCTGCATCTACTACTATTACTCCACCCATCGACCGCTATCCAGCATGCATCTAGAGTATTAAGTTCATAAGAACAGAGTAACGCATTAGGCAAGATGACATGATGTAGAGGGATAAACTCAAGCAATATGATATAAACCCCATCTTTTTATCCTCGATGGCAACAATACAATACGTGTCGTTTCCCCTACTGTCACTGGGATCGAGCAATGCAAGATTGAACCCAAAGCTAAGCACTTCTCCCATTGCAATAAAGATCAATCTAGTAGGCCAAACCAAACTGATAATTCAAAGAGACTTGCAAATATTGTTCATAGATAATCTTGATCATAAACCCACAATTCATCGGATCTCGACAAACACGCCACAAAAGAGTTACATCGAATAGATCTCCAAGAAGATCAAGGAGAACTTTGTATTGAGATCCAAAGAGAGAGAAGAAGCCATCTAGCTAATAAATATGGACCCGAAGGTCTGTGGTAAACTACTCACACATCATCGGAGAGGCTATGGTGTTGATGTAGAAGCCCTCCGTGATCGATTCCTCCTCCGGCGGAGCGCCGGGAAAGGCCCCAAGATGGGATCTCACGGGTACAAAAGGTTGCGATGGTGGAAATAGGGTTTCCGTTGTGCTCCTCGATGGTTTCGGGGTACATGGGTATATATAGGAGGAAGAAGTAGGTCAGTGGAGCTGCGAGGGGCCCACGAGGGTGGGGGCGCGCCTCCTTGCCTCGTGGCCTCCTTGTTGATTTCTTGACGTCCACTCAAGTCCTCTAGATCACGTTTGTTCCAAAAATCACGGTCCCGAAGGTTTCATTCCGTTTGGTATTCCTTTTCTGCGAAACACTGAAATAGGCAAAAAAACAGCAATTTGCACTGGGCCTTGGGTTAATAGGTTAGTCCCAAAAATAATATAAAAGTGTATAATAAAGCCCATTAAACATCCAAAACAGAATATATAATATCATGGAACAATCAAAAATTATAGATACGTTGGAGACGTATCAGGCTACAATGGGCGATGCTGTTGTTTGCCGTTGAGGTTAGCTGCATCCCATGTCTTATACACCATCTATTCCTAAATATAAGTATTTTTAGAGATTCCAATATAGACTACATAAGGAGCAAAATGAGTGAATCTAGATTCTAATCTAAACTATATCTATAATTCTATATACATCCATATGTAGTTCATATTGAAATCTCAAAAAATAATACTTGTACTTAGGAACATAGGTAGTTTATTTTACATCATTTGTGCAATCTCAGTTTAGCTTCTAACATTTACTGCTTGCTCGTAGGTACATATATGAGGGGTACTGATCCATGCTTCGATACCTTTTGCGTATGGGGCAATGAGAAATTCATGAACAAGCGTCAAGTGAGGAAACTAAGAAAGATTGTTAGGCGAAAGAAACGGTTGATTGGAATTAAGCTCTTTATTTACACTTTGTCGAAGACAACAGTGAACTTTAGGATGGTAAGTAATGTGTTGCATTTTCCCCCTGCCCACAACAAGTTACTCTATTAGACCTCAGTATATGATATTTTTCTCTTTTCAGTGGTTTCCGAAGCTATTTACTGATGATTACCTTGCAAACTACATGACTGGAGTGGAGGCAACTAAGGTTAAAGTATATAATTCATGCTACCATGATAATGCTCTAGAAGTCTTCCTGAAGGCGGTGATGGATGGGCGGGCGATCGTCACAAGGGGTTGGACAAAAGTGGTTCGTGCCTATGGCATGCAGGAAGGCACATTATGGGCATTCCGCTTCTTCAACACCGTCGGCAGTCAAAACGATTTACACTTGTCTCTTCACCTTTACCGCCTTTAAATACTGCGGTTCATCATAGTTAATTGTTGCCTAATCCTATAATTACTCTACTTATTGTACTGGAAATTTTATTTATGGATTCGTTGTTGAACCATTGTGCTGAGAATTTGAATTACACGTTTCGTATTTCAAATTTCCAATTAGAATAATAAATTACAGGCAAAAATAAAAATAGAACAGACGGTCATGGACCTTTGCAAACGATTCTAGCAGTAAAAGCGCTTGCGATGGATAGCCCAATGCCACACAATTTTCTACATCAAATCGTGTGTGATGTAGTTAATGAAAGCAAACAGTTAACCAAGGCAGAGCGTGTGTGATAGTTGCACCTTTCACACACGAGCGTATACATAAAACCGTGTGGGATGTACATCCGAATGGAAACGTTTTCCCTGGATTGACTGTGTGGGATGTACATAAGAACAGAAACGTATTCCTTGGATTGACTGTGTGTGATATACATACGAACGGAAATGTTTTTCTGGGATTCACCGTGTGGGATGTACATACCTACGGAAATGATTTCTGGGATTCACCGTGTGGGATGTACATACCTACGGAAATGATTTCTGGGATTCACCGTGTGGGATGTACATACCTACGGAAATGATTGGGTTTCGATGCCTCGCCCGATCGCACACGGCCCCAGCCTGGGTCCCAGGAGGGCCTATCCCCGATGATTTCTGGGTCGTGTGGGAAGGACACCCTATCGCACACACTCACTTGGCGACGGTTCCAAATGCCGTCGCGAAAAGGGGTTTTAAACCGTTTGTTTAGGACCGACGCACACCAGTGAATAGCGGCACGGTGCTTCTTAAGAGTTTTCAATAATTTCTTTTCTTCATGCTCTAAAAGGTTAGCACTAATAATAACAGGATATATATTCTTTTCATCAAGATAAGCATATTTCAGAGTATCAGGTAGTGGTTTAAGCTCAAACACAGGATCACCCTTGGGTGGAGGAGAATCCCCAACGATTTCAAGAGGAAAATTATTTTTCCAAATAGGTCCTTGATTATAGAATACTACATCTATTTCCCTTCTTTCATTCATAAACATATCATTTTCATGGTCTAGCAAATATTGTTCTAAGGGATCAGCAGGAGGCACGGCAATAGAAGCAAGACCAATAATTTCATCCTTACTAGGCAATTCTTTATCATGGGGTTGTCTACGAAATTTAGAGAAATTAAAATCATGAGACATATCCCCCAAACCAATAGTAACAATATCTTTCTCGCAGTCTATCTTAGCATTAACAGTATTCAAGAAAGGTCTACCAAATATAATGGGACAAAAAATATCTTGTGGGGAACCAAGAATAAGAAAATCAGTAGGATATTTGATCTTCCCACACAAGACTTCAACATCTCTAACAATCCCAATTGGTGATATAGTATATCTATTAGCAAGCTTAACACTAACATCAATATCTTCTATCTCAGCAGGTGCAATATCATTCATAATTTCTTTATATAAGGTATAAGGAATTGCACTCACGCTAGCACCCACATCACATAAGCCATGATAACAATGATCTCCAATTTTAACAGAAACAACAGGCATGCAAACAACAGGTCCATGTTTATCTTTAGTATCAGGTTTAGCAATCCTAGCAGCTTCATCACAGAAATAGATAACATGCCCATCAATATTATCAACCAAGAGATCTTTAACCATAGCAATACTAGGTTCAACTTTAATTTGCTCAGATGGTGAAGGTGTTTTAGTATAACTCTTACGAACCACAGTTGAAGCTTTAGCATGATCCTTTATTCTAACATGGAATGGTGGTTTCTCAATATAAGCAGTAGGAACAATAGGATCAACATTATAAGTAATAGTTTCTTCTTCAACTTTAATGGAGGATGATATTTAAACCATTTATCCTTAGGGAGATCAACATGAGTAGAAAAAGATTCATAGAAAGAAGCTACTATCTCAGAGTCAAGTCCATATTTAGTGCTAAAATCACGAAAAGCATCAGTATCCATAAAAGATTTAACACAATCAAAATTAGAGTTTATACCTGACTCTTTACCTTCGTCGAGTTCCCAATCTTCAGAGTTGCGTTTAATTCTTTCCAATAAATCCCATTTGAATTCAATATCCTTCTTCATATAGGAACCAGTACAAGAAGTATCGAGCATGGATCGATCATTATGAAAGCCGAGCATAAAAAATTTGAATAATAATTTCTCTTGAGAGCTCATGATTGGGGCATGAATATAACATTGACTTAAGCCTCCCCAAGCTTGAGCGATACTTTCTCCTTCACGAGGCCAAAAATTATATATATAATTCCGATCACGATAAACCAGATGCATAGGATAAAACTTCAGATGAAATTCCAATTTCAATCGGTTGTAGTTCCATGATCCAATATCATCCAATAGCCTATGCCATGTAAATGACTTTTCCTTAAAAGATAAAGGGAAGACCTTCTTCTTGAAAACATCCTCGGGCATACCTACAAGCTTAAATAATCCACAAACTTCATCCACATAGATTAGGTGCATATCGGGGTGTAATGTTCCATCTCCTGCATAAGGATTAGCTAGCAGTTTTTCTATCATACCCGAAGGAATTTCATAATAAATATTTTCAGTAGGTGCAGTAGGTTGAGGAGCAACTCTTTGCTCTTCCGGTCAAGGTGAAGATATCCCGAACAAGCCCCTCAAAGGATTATTTTCCATAGTAATAGGTGACAGTAAATTTCAGCACACTATATAAATGTTTCCTTCCCAAATTCCACTTCCAAAGGCGCTTCACTCCCCGGCAACGGCGCCAGAAAAGAGTCTTGATGACCCACAAGTATAGGGGATCTATCATAGTCATTTTGATAAGTAAGAGTGTCGAACCCAGTGAGGAGCGGAAGGAAATGACAAGTGGTTTTCAGCAAGATATTATCTGCAAGCACTGAAATTATCGGTAACATATAGTTTTGTGATAAGATAAACTGTAACGGGTAACAAGTAAATAAAGTAACTACGGTGCAGCAAGGTGGCCCAATCCTTTTTGTAGCAAAGGACAAGCCTGGACAAACTCTTATATAAAGCAAAGCGCTCCCGATGACACATGGGAATTACTGTCAAGCTAGTTTTCATCATGCTCATATGATTCGCGTTCGTTACTTTGATAATTTGATACGTGGGTGGACCGGTGCTTGGGTGCTGCCCTTCCTTGGACAAGCCTCCCACTTATGATTAACCCCTCTTGCAAGCATCCGCAGCTACGAAAGAAGTATTAAGGTAAACCTAACCATAGCATGAAACATATGGATCCAAATCAGCCCCTTACGAAGCAATGCATAAACTAGGGTTTAAGCTTCTGTCACTCTAGCAACCCATAATCTACTTATTACTTCCCAATGCCTTCCCCTAGGCCCAAATAATGGTGAAGTGTCATGTAGTCGACGTTCACATAACACCACTAGAGGAGAGACAACATACATCTCATCAACATATCGAACGAATACCAAATTCGCATGATTACTTATAACAAGACTTCTCACATATCCTCAGGAACAAACTTAACTACTCACAAAGCATATTCATAATTATAATCACAGGAGTATTAATTATCATTAAGGATCTGAAAATATAATCTTCCACCGGATAAACCAACTAGCATTAACTACAACGAGTAATCAACACTACTAGCAACCCACAGGTACCAATCTGAGGTTTTGGGACCAAGATCGAATACAAGATATGAACTAGGGTTTGAGAGGAGATTGTGCTGGTGAAGATGTTGATGGAGATTCACCCCCTCTCGATGAGAGGATCGATGGTGATGACGATGGCGATGATTTCCCCCTCCCGGGGGGATGTTTCCCCGGCAGAACAACTCCGTCGGAGCCCTAGATTGGTTCTGCCCGGGTTCCGCCTCGAGACGGCGGCGCTTCGTCCCGAAAGCTTCCTTCCTTATTTTTTTCTACGTTAAAATGACTTATATACCAGAAGATGGGCACCGGAGGTGGGCCTGGGTGAGCACAACCTACCAGGGCGCGCATGGGCTCCCTAGTGCCCAGGTGGGTTGTGTCCACCTGGTGGGCCCCCTCTGGTACTTATTCGCTCCAATATTCATCATATATTCCATAAAAATTCTCCGTGAAGTTCCAGCCTATTTGGAGTTGTGCAGAATAGGTAGCCTGACGTAGCTTTTCCAGGTCCAGATTTCCAGCTGCCGGAATTCTCCCTCTTTATGTGTACCTTGCAAATTAGGAGAGAAAAGGCATTAGAATTACTCCAAAAAGCATGACTATGTATAAAAACATAATATATAACAGTAGGAAAACATGATGCAAAATGGACGTATCATACGCGCGTGAGTGATCGGGTCGACCGCGGGTGGTGAGTTTTCCTTTGATGCACCAACCTGGAGTCTAGGAAAGAGCATGGCCGCCCACATCGCCATGGGACGCATCGGCGAGGTATACAACAAGGATCTTAAGGACACCGTCTACCAGATATGTGGACGCTGAGATGAGCAGTGGGAGATGATTTGCACCAGGAAGGACAAATCCATTGCAGGCTACATCCAGGAGTTAAATCAGCACATTCGTCGTCAGGAGAACCAAATGTGTGCCGATATGATAGACATGAAGAAGGCGATGACCAGGAACATGGAGCTAGAAGAGGAACTCAAGTCTACACGCGATGGATGTGAAGAAGAAATTGCAGTGCTACTGGAGAAGAATGAAGACCTGAAGAAGAAGCTAGGAATATTCATGGGAGATCCCGAACCTGAGGAGGACAACCATCCTGAAGACTACATCATAATCGACGACACCGACTCCGACCCCGATAGTGATGATGATTATGAAGACGAAGCTGGAGCAGATATCATGGAGTCTTCCACCGATCAAAATTTCTAGTCGACCACCGTATTATCAGTAGTATTTCCCCATGTATATAGTAATAGTCCGAGCATTTTGTAACGGTAGATTAGATCGATTGTGTGATCCTGTTTGAATTGAGTGGTGTGAAATGAATGCGTTTGTCTCATGTGCATATGGGTAGTGATTTCCCTTTAGACCTCACTCTATTATGTTCTCACCCCTCTAAACCTATCAGATGCCTCCGAGATGTGACCCCGCAT
Source organism: Triticum aestivum (assembly GCF_018294505.1). Taxonomy (NCBI): domain Eukaryota; kingdom Viridiplantae; phylum Streptophyta; class Magnoliopsida; order Poales; family Poaceae; genus Triticum; species Triticum aestivum. Next base: position 74,352,476 of record NC_057802.1, read on the forward strand.
TTGCCTTCCCACCGGAGCTCACTCAGTTGATCCAACAGCAGAATGCCTTGACGCAGTTGCTAGTCCAAAACCAAGGCAACAACAACAACCCATCGCCACCATCTCCAGTTGACAACCTAGCCTGTTTTCTGAGGCTGGATCCGTCGGTGTTCTCTAGTACCACTGAGCCGATTGTTGCCGATGACTGGCTCCGCAAGATTGGAAGGGAGCTGACCATCGCAGGTTGCACAGATGCTGAGAAGGTGCGCTTTGCCGCACACCAACTGGATGGACCCGCGGCCTCATGGTGGGAGAACTACACATCCACTTTCCCCGTGCCCAATGTCACTTGGGATCAGTTTCAGCAAGCATTCCGCACTGCACATGTTTCAGCTGCAGCCATGAGTATGAAGAAGCACTATTGTAGGATGCTGCTAACGCGACACTACGATCAGAGACCCTTTCAGGAAACTATGTGCGATGCATTAATCACAAACGGGGATGTAAAAAAACTGTCAAAAAAGGTGCAAAACGTTTGCAATGGAGGATGCATCAAACACGGTTCAGATTTTAGTTGTGTGTGCGATCCAGGGCATACAGTTCAGTCCAATGAACCATTTGCGATGAGGCAGAACAAAAGAAACGGGCAGCCTAATGAAGGTGTGTGCGATGTACAGCATACGGTTCACTCGGATGAACTGTTTGTGATTAGGCAACACAAAAGAAACGGTCAGCCAGATCATGGTGTGTGCGATGTACAGCATACAGTTCACTCGGATGAACTATTTGTGATTAGGCAACACAAAAGAAACGGTCAGCCAGATCAAGGTGTGTGCGATGTACGACATGCGGTTCACCCGGATGAACTGTTTGCGTCGAGACAAGAGAACACAAATGGTTCAATATAACAAATACCATAAATATTGCAAGGTTCAAGTTCAAAGATTACAACGCCCAAATTCAAACATTGCAAGTTGCGTCATTTCTGAAAAGGGATCAGCCGCTGACAAGTCATGTATGGGTTTGACACAATAACTTCCAATTGCTTTGCCATATGCTCTTCCAATATGAAGTTTGGCATTTTTGGAGGCATTTCCATTCCACAGTACCAGCCGCCTCTGATAATCATACCATTGATCTTTCCTAATTAAATGCGTGTTCAACCTCAGTACCCTCGGCACCTTTGCTCTGACAAGAAAGAACATGGCGAGTGTAATCTCTGGTGGGGTCCTTTGGTAGGAGTTCGTAGTAATATTTGAGAGATGCAGATCCAGGCATTCGATGTGATTGTCGTTATCAACATCTTCCACCGGGCCTAATATGCACTGCAAAAGAAGAGAACGTGTTAGTGCCTCGCAGTTTTGAACACTACTACACGCCCATTTGGTTTGCAGGATTTGTAAAATGCACCAACGTGCCATATTCGATCTGTCATGATTAACATGGGCATTAATTTGATTACAATCTAGAAACATGTAGCCTTCTTCACAAGAGGTCGGATTGGATGAAAAATTCCCTAAGAAAACTAGTACTAATGAATCCAAAGGAGAAATGCTTATGGACGATTGTAACCATATGAATGAAGCAACCAATATGGGGTGGGGGTGTATGTCCTAAAATCCTCCAAAATTCCTTCAGAAATCGCAGTACATAGTCATTGTAAAACTTGGGAAAAGGTGCAAAAAATTGAACTCCCTTATGGTTAACATTTAACAGGAAAGGAACATCACCTCGATATACAGCTTCTTCAGGCACAGAAAGCATCTCAGGCAACTGAAAACTTGGTCCAGGTTGGGGACGACAGATTCTAGTGCCAAGACCTTCACTGTGCCCAGAGTCTGGGTGAAGCTTCGCTGGATGACAGACGAACATACATCTTCAAAACTAGAAATAATGTTGATATCAAGAAGGAGAGGTATATAAGGCGACTGTTGTACCTGAAAGTTGTAGTATTTGACAGACGAGTAGCCCGCCACTTTCAATTTCGGCGCAGAAATGACATTGATTCTTGTTTGACCTTGTTGATCAACTACAAGTAATCTCTCAAGTGAAGGTGTGTCCTAGATGACCATATTGTGGTCCACCTTTTGTGATCTCTCGTTGCAGCACCAGTAACACACATAAATAGTGCAGAGAGTCCTGGAGGTGATGTGCAAGGTACTCGACCAATTCATCGCCTGAAGATGAAGGAACTCGAGTGTAGTGCAGCCGCGGAGCAAGCGCTCCATGTCATCCTTTGGGACACGGACGGTGACGAGCTCGAGGTGCTTCAGTTGTGGTAGAAAAAGAGCGGGCGCGTCATTAAGGGGGGGATGGCAGTTCATGAACTTGGCGAAGCGCAGCGTGGGCGCTAAGCGGAGCGCGGACATTGGCAGCAAGCTCATATGCCCATCATTATAACTTAGCTTCTCGAGCTGATCTATGGCACGGGATTGGAACCACTCGTCGAGCTTGGCTCGCTCCCTACCATTGGAACGGAACTTGCCCGTGATAAGGCCTTTGATTGGGCCATGGTGATTGCCGAGGATCTGGGAGAACGCATCCAAGCTTTGGCGATAGCCATGGCAGAGCTTGTGGGCGTGGAGGAGGTCGACAGGGGTGCGGAGCCACAGGGTGCGCCACCGCCGGGAAATGGCGGCTGTCCTCGACCGATTTCTAATTGGGAGGAGGGATATGATGACTATCAACATATCATCGGGGAGGTTATTGATGAAGTCTAGGCCTGCTGGAGTCGCTTGCGGTTCTTTGTCGACCCGCCTCCGCTTGTTGGCAGCCTTGTTCTCCACCTTGTAGGCAGGGACGGGAACCTCTGTCTCCATATTCACGTCGTGCTCTGGTGCTTCAGCAGCCCCGGCGTCGCCACTCCCTCCGATGGGGCGCTTCGGCGGCATCCTCGTACACTGACGGCTTTGAGGACTCAGAGCGGCGTCGAGGATGCGGGCGGAGAGAGAGGAATTGTGTGTGGCGAGGATGGGAGGGTGCGGCCGCTCGGCGGCGCCATTAATATAGACCAGTGGGAGCGAGGCGGGCGGCGGTCCAAGGTTGTCTTGCTTCCCGGTGAGAACGACTGCTTAATCTCTAGTATGAATGAAATCTATGCTTAATTACTGTATTTTAGTTGCAAAAAATAGATAGTGATATTGATTTTTAGCTGCATATTTTGACAAATCGCAGTGTCTCTTGGCTTAGCGCTGAAGTCTGGCTTTAATTTGCATACCATAATCTGAACCGTTTGCGTTGAAGAGATGCATAGATCCTGCATTGAACAGCTTGTACGCTTCCCGATGAGCCTGTGCACCGGACTGCGCTCACACGCCTCCCGTTCAGTCAAGTAGTTGTCCACATGGCACCTCCTATAGCCATTAAAACCAAGACACGTGGCGTCACGTGAATGGTTAACTGAACGGACACGGTTTGAATTATACAAACGTTTGAGATATTAAAGTGGCAGCTATTTTTTTAAAATGCCTTTGTTGGCTATCATTATTCGAGTGTGCCTTCTCTCAAAATGGACACGAAAAATACCACAGCATGTCGGGTGCCCTTCCATGATAGCATGCCAAGTTTCATGAATTTCAGATGAGTTTTGGATTTACTAGAATTTAAAAACCAGGCATCTCAATGTTTTGCCAGCAATCAACGGTGCCCTGGTGTTTGAAATTCATTCCCATTTCTTGCATGGGACCTAAGCATGCACCCAAGGACAAAGATTTGATTTTTCAACCAATTTATATGCACTGGAGCATGCGCATGTAGTTCAAATTTGAATTATGCACAAAAATGCATTGAAAACTCAGTTAATGCATAAAAATGTCCAAACGACCCTGAAAAATCACAAAAATTCACACAACACTCTTGTTGTTCTATGTTGACACGAGAAAAAAAACTTGAAAGCAATAAGGGGCAATGGATATCGTTTCATCCCCAAAGGTGGGACGTTCCCTACCGAAAACCATCATGCTTGTTGTGAGAAGCTCCGGTTTGTGAGAAGCATATACCCAAACCTGCCCCAAATGGGACAAAATTTGTACCATGGCATGTTGATGCCGCTCCATGATAGCATGCCAAGTTTCATGAATTTCAGACGAGTTTTGGATTTACTAGAATTTAAAAACCAGGCATCTCAATGTTTTGCCGGCAACCAACGGTGCCCTGGTGTTTGAAATTCATTCCCATTTCTTGCATGGGACCTAAGCATGCACCCAAGGACACAAATTTGATTTTTCAACCAATTTATATGCACTAGAGCATGCGCATGTAGTTCAAATTTGAATTATGCACATAAATGCATTGAAAACTCAGTTAATGCATAAAAATGTCCAAACGAACCCCGAAAAATCACAAAAATTCACACAACACTCCTGTTGTTCTATGTTGACACGAGAAAAAAACTTGAAAGCAATAAGAGGCAATGGATATCGTTTCGTCCCCAAAGGTGGGACGTTCCCTACCGAAAACCATCATGCTTGTTGTGAGAAGCTCCGGTTTGTGAGAAGCATATACCCAAACCTGCCCCAAATGGGACAAAATTTGTACCACGGCATGTTGATGCCACTCCATGATAGCATGCCAAGTTTCATGAATTTCAGACGAGTTTTGGATTTACTAGAATTTAAAAACCAGGCATCTCAATGTTTTGCCGGCAATCAACGGTGCCATGGTGTTTGAAATTCATTCCCATTTCTTGCATGGGACCTAAGCATGCACCCAAGGACACATATTTGATTTTCAACCAGTTTATATGCACTGGAGCATGCGCATGTAGTTCAAATTTGAATTATGCACATAAATGCATTGAAAACTCAGTTAATGCATAAAAATGTCCAAACGAACCCTGAAAAATCACAAAAATTCACACAACACTCCTGTTGTTCTATGTTGACACGAGAAAAAAACTTGAAAGCAATAAGAGGCAATGGATATCGTTTCATCCCTGAAGGTGGGACGTTCCCTACCGAAAACCATCATGCTTGTTGTGAGAAGCTCCGGTTTGTGAGAAGCATATACCCAAACCTGCCCCAAATGGGACAAAATTTGTACCACGGCATGTTGATGCCGCTCCATGATAGCATGCCAAGTTTCATGAATTTCAGACGAGTTTTGGATTTACTAGAATTTAAAAACCAGGCATCTCAATGTTTTGCCGGCAATCAACGGTGCCATGGTGTTTGAAATTCATTCCCATTTCTTGCATGGGACCTAAGCATGCACCCAAGGACACAGATTTGATTTTTCAACCAATTTATATGCACTGGAGCATGCGCATGTAGTTCAAATTTGAATTATGCACATAAATGCATTGAAAACTCAGTTGATGCATAAAAATGTCCAAACGAACCCCGAAAAATCACAAAAATTCACACAACACTCCTGTTGTTCTATGTTGACACGAGCAAAAACATGAAAGCAATAAGAGGCAATGGATATCGTTTCGTCCCCAAAGGTGGGACGTTCCCTACCGAAAACCATCATGCTTGTTGTGAGAAGCTCCGGTTTGTGAGAAGCATATACCCAAACCTGCCCCAAATGGGACAAAATTTGTACCACGGCATGTTGATGCCGCTCCATGATAGCATGCCAAGTTTCATGAATTTCAGACGAGTTTTGGATTTACTAGAATTTAAAAACCAGGCATCTCAATGTTTTACCGGCAATCAACGGTGCCATGGTGTTTGAAATTCATTCTCATTTCTTGCATGGGACCTAAGCATGCACCCAAGGACAAAGATTTAATTTTTCAACGAATTTATATGCACTGGAGCATGTGCATGTAGTTCAAATTTCAATTATGCACATAAATGCATTGAAAACTCACTTAATGCATAAAAATGTCCAAACGAACCCTGAATAATTCCAATTCTTTTATGATCACTGCAGATAAAAGGTCTAGCAATTCAAACATCGTCCATGGCCGCTGTGACCCCATTATGTAATTCAAATCAAGACCAAAAATCATGTAGATCCCACACAGTTTATTATAACCAACCATGTGAGATGCAGCACAAAATATCTTTGGACCGTGTCTGAATAAAGGACCGTTTATGATGACACTTTGCGTGCCAGTTTTTTGTCTGAAGCGATTCCAAATTTTCGGCTTCCGCGGAAATATCTACCTCCCTGCCCCCTCCCCCTTACCAAAAGCCACATTTCCCCCCTTTCCGCCTTCCTTTCCAAGTTGAAACCTTCACTCCTTGCTTCCAGCGCCGCCGCCTCCTTGCCGGCGACCCTCCTTCACGCTGCTCGGCCTCGCCTATCCAAGCAGGTAATCCACACCTGACCCCCATCCTCCTCCTCCTTCCACATCCCACATGCCCTGACCGCCGGCGCGAGCGCGACACCTTCCACCCAAATCACCGACCCCTCCAGCAAATAAGCGCCAACCTAAGCCATGGTGCACGCAGTATAGCCAGGACCTCAAGGAGCATTTGGCAGTGGAGAAGCAAATCGCGGCCGCACGCGCGGATGAGGTCGCGATGGCTGCCATTCGTGCCGACCCCCAGATCTTGGAGGAGCACCTCGCCGTCGAGGCCACCATTGACGCCTCGCCCGCCGACGCCGCGACACGGTTGGCTGCATTAAATGACAGTTCGTGGCATTTTCTCGAGGCCACCGTCGGTGCCTTCGACGAAGACTACGAGGTGTTTTCTCAGTGTGCACATGCTTACCTCATCTCGAGAGCCAGAAGGATGGTGCCCGGAGCGGCTCAGGCAACTCACCACTACAACAAGGGCACCCACGATGCGGAGGCCTCGCCCTCTTCCATGTCCAAGGAGACAATCGTCATCGATATCTCCGATACTGAGGAGTAGCTTGTCTTATTAGCTCACTATAAGGACCCATGTTCAGTTTGCTAGCTACTGCCTTTCCTTAACAAATTCTAGTGAATTGTGCTATCTACTTTCACCATGCAATCTTATGATATAGTGTATATGTTCTATATGTCGTGCAATGTGGTGTTCAATTAACTGCTTGGTTCAATTCTGCAAATGTGATGTTCAATTCTTCAGGGTGCAATATTTCCAAGTTGTTAAGCATGCTTGGTTTGGTTAACTGTCTGATCTTCTATTAGGAGTATGTTATATTGTTCAATTGGTGTTTACTTAACTGCTTGGTTCATTTGTTGTGGCTTGGTTCACTTGTTGTGGTGTTTAGTTAACTGCTTGGTTCAATTCTGCAATCCGATGTTCAATTGTTGTGGCTGCATTCTGTTATTGTATACCATGTGAGGAATAAATCGAATTTGGCTGTACTAAATTCATGAGAAACAAATACAATTGCTATATTTCCAAGTTGTTAAGCATGCTTGGTTTGGTTAACTGTCTGATCTTCTATTATGAGTATGTTATATTGTGCAATGTGGTGCTCAGTTAACGTTTGGTTCATTTGTTGTGGTGTTTAGTTAACTGCTTGGTTCAATTCTGCAATGCGATGTTCAATTGATGTGGCTGCATTCTGTTATTGTATACCATGTGAGGAATAAATCGAATTTGGTTGCACAGAATACATGAGAAACGTATACAAGTGCTATATTTCCTAGTTCTTAATCATGCTTGGTTTGGATAAATAAGTTTTCCATGTGGGTTGAATTAATCCGATGAATCTGCAATGTGCTTATTTATCATCAACATATTTTACTGATAGCATGCGAACCCTTACTTAACCTGATGACTAACTACCTCATATGTGTCGCAGGGAAACAATGGGAAGCACTAAGGTTTAGAATATGGTACTAACTATTATACCTTGCCTTTTTGTATTCCTTTGCCCCATTTCCAATATAGAGAAGATATTTATGCACATCCTTGTTTTCAGGCTTCACTGATGATTACCTCTCAAACCACCTCTGTGGTCAGGAGGCGAGGAAAGTTTTCATACAATACCCACGGTTTAATATTGAAGTGTTCCTGAAGAGGTCGAAGGATGGACGGTCAATCATCCACAGGCACTGGCCTAAAGTTGTAAAGACCTTCAACATGAATGAAGGCTCAATATTCGCCTTCCACTTTAGCAGTTTTCCGGATGAGATGCATCTCTCTATGTACCATCTATGATGCTAATTTCGAAAGGTTCTAGATGTTGCATGTGAAACTTGCTGCTGGTGCAGTTGTGTAATGGGGTAGCTGATAATCCCCAAGTGCAAGGAATCATCGTAGCAATTTCCAAAGGTGGAAGTGATAAGTATGGAGTGTCGAACCCACAAGGAGCTAAAGGTAAGATCAATATTCTCTCAAGCCCTATCCGCCACTGATACGACTCTACGTACACTGAACGTTTGCTTCCAACTAGCAACGAGAAATAAAACTACGTTGTGGGTATGAAGAGGATAACTTTGCATGGTATCGGGGAGCTAAAATGTAAAAGTAGGTGCTGTTATCATAAAGTTAGAATATATTACTAAATAATATAAATAGCGAGTGTGGAATAATGGTGGATCGGTGTGCGGAATTGTCCTAGGCAATTATTAACAAGACCGGTAGTCACTATTGCAGTTTCATATGAGGGAGAGGCATAAGCTAACATACTTTCTCTACTTGGATCATATGCACTTATGATTGGAACTCTAACAAGCATCCACAACTACTAAAGATCATTAAGGTAAAACCCAACCATAGCATTAAAGCATCAAGTCCTCTTTATTCCCATACGCAACAACCCCCTTACTCGGGTTTGTGTTTCAGTCACTCACCAACCCACTATAAGCGAATCATGAACGTATTGCAACACCCTACAGCGGGAATCCCTCACGATTGCGCGACACGGAGGGCACCATAGGACAGCACCAAAGTAAAACATACAACTCATACCAATCTAGATCATCAATCAACCCAAAGACAAAAGATATCTACTCAAAACATCATAGGATGGCAACACATCATTGGATCATAATATGTGGCATAAAGCACCATGTTCAAGTAGGGATTACAGCGGGGTGCGGGAGAGTGGACCGCGTAAAAGAGATGAGGATGGTGATGATGATGGTGATGTTGATGAAGACGATCACTGCGGCGATGATTCCCCTCCCGATGGCACTCTGGCGCCACCAAGAGAGAGCAGGAGAGGTTCTCCCCCTTGTGCTTCCTCCTCCATGCCCCCCTAGATGGGGAAAGGTTCTCCCTCTGGTCCTTGGCCTCCATGGCGATGTTGGCCTCTCCGGGATAGTCCTCCATGGCCACCGGTGATGATGGCCCCTCCGGCATGGTGCCGGAGAGGGCCTAGATTGATTTCTCGTGGTTACAGAGGCTTCTGGCGGCGGAACTCCCGATCTAGGTTTCTTTCTGGAAGTTTGGGTATATATGAGAGGTGTTGGCGTTGTTTTCACGTCAGGGGGGTTTCCGGGCTGTCCACGAGGCAGAGGGGCGCGCCCCCCACCCTCGTGGGCAGCCCGGGACTCCTCTGGCCTACTTCCGGTACTCCGTGGGCTTTTTCTGGTCCAAAAATGATCTCCGTCAAGTTGCACGTCAATTGGACTCCGTTTGGTTTTCCTTTTTGCGATACTCTAAAACAAGGAGAAAACAGAAACTGGCACTGGGCTCTAGGTTAATAGGTTAGTCCCAAAAATCATATAAAAGTGTATAATAAAGCCCATTAAACATCCAAGATAGATAATATAATAGCATGAATACTTCATAAATTATAGATACGTTGGAGATGTTGGAGACGTATCAGCATCCCCAAGCTTAATTCCTGCTCGTCCTCGAGTAGGTAAATGATAAAAGAAATAATTTATGAAGTGTGAATGCTAGCAAGTGCTTAAGTTTGATCAATGATAATTCTAATCACTTTTTCTAGCATCATTATATGTCATAACAATAGCTCATCTCATAAAACTTTTCATGATCAAGTAACAAGCTATTCACATGTTAAAGTATAGATCATAAACTTTCTTGAAACTAACAAACCGTGTTATCAGTCATCAAACAATTACAATTCATCTTATTTTCAGGAAGAGTCTATGTCAGAGCTTTGATTTAGCAAACTCCACATACTCAACTATCATTTAGTCTTTCACAATTGCTAACACTCACGCGATATTTATGGGTTCAAAGTTTTAATCAGACACAGAGAAAGATAGGGGCTTATAGATTCGCCTCCCAACCTTTTACCTCAAGGGTAATGTCAACAATAATAGTTCATGATGCCTTACATCCAATTGGATATATATATATCAGAATCTTTCCAACACAATGTGCTTGCCAAAGGATAAAATGTAAAAAGGAAAGGTGAAAATCACCATGACTCTTGCATAAGGGTAAGAGATAAAAGTAAAAGATAGGCCCTTCGCAGAGGGAAGCAGAGGTTGCCATGCGCTTTCAGGGTTGGATGCACAAAATCTTAATGCGAAAGAACGTCACTTTATATTGCCACTTGTGATATGGACCTTTATTATGCAGTCCGTCGCTTTTATTTCTTCCACATCACAAGATCGTATAAAGCTTATTTCCTCCACACTAATCAATCATACATATTTAGAGAGCAATTTTTATTGCTTGCACCGATGACAACTTACTTGAAGGATCTTACTCAATCCATAGGTAGGTATGGTGGACTCTCATGGCAAAACCGGGTTTAAGGGTATTTGGAAGCACAAGTAGTATCTCTACTTAGTGCAAAGAATTTGGCTAGCATGAGGGGGAAAGGCAAGCTCAACGTGTTGGGCGATCCATGACAATATACTTTATTTCAGATATAAGAAAACATAACCCATTACGTTGTCTTCCTTGTCCAACATCAACCTTTTAGCATGTCATATTTTAATGAGTGCTCACAATTACAAAAGATGTCCAAGATAGTATATTTATATGTGAAATCCCTCTTCCTTCAATATTCTTTCATGAATTGTTCAAGTGACCAATTCTACGTTTGCTAACTTTCAATAAGTTTACTACCTATACTTATTATGTGTGAAGTCATTACTCCCCATGTTATAAGCATATGAAACATATATAAATTCAGATTTATGACATTCAATTTATTCAACCATTTACTCATAGGATATACGTGAAGCACATGAGTAAATGACAAACTACTCCAAAAGATATGAGTGAAGAACACTGAGTAGTCAAATAATTAACTAGCCATGGGAGGATTCTTTTTCATTCAATATTTCAGATCCAATGATTTTATTCAAACAGCAAGTAAAATTGAAAATACGCTCCAAGCAAAACACATATCATGTGACGAATAAAAATATAGCTCCGAGTAAGGTATACCGATAGTTTTGAAGACGAAAGAGGGGATGCCTTCCGGGGCATCCCCAAGCTTAGGCGCTTGAGTCTTCCTTGAATATTACCTTGGGGTGCCTTGGGCATCCCCAAGCTTAGGGTCTTTCCACTCCTTATTCTCCTCATATCGATATCTCACCCAAAGCTTGAAAACTTCAATCACACAAAACTTAACAAACTTCGTGAGATAGGTTAGTATGATAAAGAGTAAACCATTCACTTTGGTACTGTCTAAGACAAGGTTCATAATTGTTCTCACACAATGTCCTACTGTACCATATCATTTCTACAATTTATATTGAGAAATATAAGTCATAGAAACTAGAAAACAAGCAAACTATGCAATGAAAACAGAATCTGTCAGAAACAGAACAGTCTGTAATGATCTGAACATAAACCATACTTCTGCTACTCCAAAAATTATGAAATAAATTGGTGGACGTGAGGAATTTGTCTATTAATCTTCTGCAAAAAGAATCAACTCAAAATCACTCTTCTGTAAAAAATGACAGCTAATCTCGTGAGCGCAAAGTTTCTGTTTTTTACAGCAAGATCACATTAACTTTCTCCCAAGTCTTCCCAAAGGTCTTACTTGGCACTTTATTGAAACAAAAGCTATAAAACATGATTAATACAGTAGCTTAATCATGTAAACACACAAAAACAGTAAGGGTAAATATTGGGTTGTCTCCCAACAAGCGCTTTTCTTTAATGCCTTTTAGCTAGGCATGATGATTTCAATGATGCTCACATAAAAGATAAGAATTGAAACACAAAGAGAGCATCTTGAAGAATATGACTAGCACATTTAAATCTAACCCACTTCCTATGCCTAGGGATTTTGTGAGCACACAACTTATGGGAACAAGAATCAACTAGCATAGGAAGGCAAAACAAGTATAACTTCAAAACTTTAAGCACATAGAGAGGAAACTTGATATTATTGCAACTCCTACAAGCATGTATTCCTCCCTCATAATAATTTTCAGTAGCATCATGGATAGCAACTTTGTTCTCATACTCAATTGGAACCTCTTCCGAAATAGTGGAATCATTACTAGCTAAAGTTGACACTCTTCCAAATCCACTTTCATAAATATCACACTAAGATTCAACACCCTCCAAAATAGTGGGATCACTAATTCCTAAAGTTGACACTCTTCCAAACCCACTTTAAATGATAGTATTATTCATACTCCAAAAGATATAAGTGAAGTTCATGGAGCATTCTACAATTAATATAGACTAACCAATATCCAAGCTCAAAATGTATAAGTGAAGCACATGAAGCATTCTATAAAACCATACTCAAAAGATTTAAGTGAAGCACAAAGAGCAATTCTATAAGATCATACTTAAAAGATTTAAGTGAAGCACATGAAGTATTCTATAAATCAATGAAGGGCTATCTCATGCTAGCATGGTTCTTAAAGGAAAAACAAAAACACAAAGGACACAAATCATGTGAACAAAACAAAAACCGAGGTATACCGATATTTGTTGAAGAAGAAAGATGGGATGCCAACCGGGGCATCCCCAAGCTTAGATGCTTGAGTATCCTTTGAAATATTTACTTGGGGTGCCTTGGGCATCCCCAAGCTTGAACTCTTGCCTCTCTTTATTCTTCTCATATTGATAGCTCCTCGACCTTCGGACACTTCATCCACACAAAACTTTAACAAAAACTTGTGAGATCCGTTAGTGTAATAAAGCAAATCACTACCTTTAGGTACTGTAATGAACTCATTCTTTATTTATATTGGTGTTAAACCTACTGTATTCCAACTTCTCTATGGTTCATACCCCCGATACTAGCCATAGATTCATCGAAATAAGCAAACAACACACGCAAAACAGAATCTGTTAAAAACAGAACAGTCTGTAGTAATCTGGAAGTTTGGTAAACTTCTGTAACTCCTAAAATTATGAAATAAATTTGAAAATTTGAAAAATTTGTACAGAAGTAATGTGCAAAAAGTTTCAGACCCATTTGACTTTCCAGTAAAAAATGTAAATTCATGCACTACAGCCAAAGTTTCTGTTTTTGTTCTGCACATAGTAAACAAGCAATCTAATCATCCTAAAACCAAAGCTTGGCACATTATTTTTATAATACAATGGATATATACAAGGGGATAATTATTTACAGAGAAACTTCCATGAAAAATTCTACATTGTTTCCGTGAGCATGAACACAAGTGCTCAAGGTCGACCCTCACTTCTTCAATGCATAACTTTCCAATCACTTCTCTTTTTGAAAAACTTTTTAGGCATGAGAGGCAAGTAATTTTTTTTGTATTTTCATTCTTTTAAATTTTTTGTATGTTTCACCCACAACTAAACAGAAACAAAAAGGAAAAACAAAATCTACTTAGTGAAGAAAGCAAACAAGCACACACGAGAATATCAACCCCACGCTATTGCTCCCCGGCAACGGCGCCAGAAAAGAGCTTGATAATCCCCAAGTGCAAGGAATCATCGTAGCAATTTCCAAAGGTGGAAGTGATAAGTATGGAGTGTCGAACCCACAAGGAGCTAAAGGTAAGATCAATATTCTCTCAAGCCCTATCTGCCACTGATACGACTCTACGTACACCGAACGTTTGCTTCCAACTAGCAACGAGAAATAAAACTATGTTGTGGGTATGAAGAGGATAACTTTGTATGATATCGGAGAGCTAAAATATAAAAGTAGGTGCTGTTATCATAAAGTTAGAATATATTACTAAATATTATAAATAGCGAGTGTGGAATAATGGTGGATCGGTGTGCGGAATTGTCCTAGGCAATTGTTAACAAGACCGGTAGTCGTCATTGCAATTTCATATGAGGGAGAGGCATAAGCTAACATACTTTCTCTACTTGGATCATATGCACTTATGTTTGGAACTCTAGCAAGCATCCGCAACTACTAAAGATCATTAAGGTAAAACCCAACCATAGCATTAAAGCATCAAGTCCTCTTTATTCCCATACGCAACAACCCCCTTACTCGGGTTTGTGTTTCAGTCACTCACCAACCCACTATAAGCGAATCATGAACGTATTGCAACACCCTACAGCGGGAATCCCTCACGCTTGCGCGACACGGAGGGCACCATAGGACAGCACCAAAATAAAACATACAACTCGTACCAATCTAGATCATCAATCAACCCAAAGACAAAAGATATCTACTCAAAACATCATAGGATGGCAACACATCATTGGATCATAATATGTGGCATAAAGCACCATGTTCAAGTAGGGATTACAGCGGGGTGCGGGAGAGTGGACCGCGTAAAAGAGATGAGGATGGTGATGATGATGGTGATGTTGATGAAGACGATCACCGCGGCGATGATTCCCCTCCCGATGGCACTCCGGCGCCACCGAAGAGAGGAGGAGAGGTTCTCCCCCTTGTGCTTCCTCCTCCATGGCCTCCCCCTAGATGGGGAAAGGTTCTCCCTCTGGTCCTTGGCCTTCATGGCGATGATGGCCTCTCCGGGATACTCCTCCATGGCCACCGGTGATGATGGCCCCCTCCGGCAGGGTGCCGGAGAGGGCCTAGATTGATTTCTCGTGGCTACAGAGGCTTGCGGCGGCGGAACTTCCGATCTAGGTTTCTTTCTGGAAGTTTGGGTATATATGAGAGGTGTTGGCGTTGATTTCACGTCGGGGGGTTTCCGGGCTGTCCACGAGGCAGGGGGCGCGCCCCCCACCCTCGTGGGCAGCCCGGGACTCTTCTGGCCTACTTCCGGTACTCCGTGGGCTTCTTCTGGTCCAAAAATGATCTCCGTCAAGTTGCACGTCAATTGGACTCCGTTTGGTTTTCCTTTTTTGCGTTACTCTAAAACAAGGAGAAAACAGAAACGGCCACGGGGCCCTAGTTTAATAGGTAAGCCCCAAAAATCATATAAAAGTGTATAATAAAGCCCATTAAACATCCAAGATAGATAATATAACAGCATGAATACTTCATAAATTATAGATACGTTGGAGACGTATCAGTAGCTGAGTGCTGAAGCTATATCATGTTGTACTCTGATGTATTTCAATTATGAAATCATGCTTCCTTAATATGGAAATGGAATGCTTAATATGAATGTCAATTAGATTAGTAAATGGATTATTAATAATAGGGCAATTAGCCCGCTAATTGGGTTTTCCTATTGCAAACGGTTAATGAGAAACCACCGTGGGCGATGACCTCAGGAAACGCCACAGTTTCTAGGAATAAACCGTGTTGGATCAATGAACAATCACACACGACATTCTCTTCAAAACTGTTTGCGTTACGCCACCTTGCGCAAACGTTTTCCTTGTAGTGACTGTGTGGGATGTATATACGAACAGAAACATTTAGTGGTGACTGACTGTGTGGGATGTACTTACGACTGGAAATGATTTCGCCTATATAATTGTATTTTTTAGCGCTACTGTACGTATTTCTGTATTTGAGTGCTCGTCGGTCGCACACGACCTCATTTTGCCGAGCGTGTGTGCCAAGAGGGCATATCCCCAACGGTTTCTGGGTCGTGTGGGAAGGACCCCCCCCCCTATCGCCCACACTCATTTGGCGACGGTTCCGAATGCCGTCGCAGAAAGGGGTTAAAACCGTTTGTTTAAGACCGACGCGCGCCAGTGAAGCATGAGTTTCGCAACTTGCGCCAGGGGAATCGTACTATGGCGCAGTACGTGGATGAGTTCAGCAAGTTAGCTCGTTATGCCCCAGATGATGTGGCCACACATGCCGCAAAGCAGGAGAAGTTTATGGAGGGGCTGAATGATGAGCTGAGTATGCAGTTGATGGTGGCAACATTCGCCAACTACTAGGAGTTAGTAGATAGTGTTGGGGATCGTAGCAGAATTTTAAAATTTTCTATGCATCACCAAGATCCATCTATGGAGTATACTAGAAACGAGGGGAAAGGAGTGCATCTACATACCCTTGTAGATCGCGAGCGGAAGCGTTCCAATGAACGGGGTTGATGGAGTCGTACTCGCCGTGATCCAAATCACCGATGACCGAGTGCCGAACGGACGGCACCTCCGCGTTCAACACACGTACGGAGCAGCGACGTCTCCTCCTTCTTGATCCAGCAAGGGGGGAGGAGAGGTTGATGGAGATCCAGCAGCACGTCGGCGTGGTGGTGGATGTAGCGGGATCTCGGCAGGGCTTCGCCGAGCTTCTGCGAGAGGGAGAGGTGTAGCAGGGGAGGAGGGAGGCGCCCAAGGCTGTTATGTTGCTGCCCTCCCTCCCCCCCCCCTTTATATAGGCCCCCTGGGAGGGGGCGCCGGCCAAGACCCATCTACATGGGGGGGCGGCGGCCAAGGGGAAGAGGGGGGTGGCTTCCCCCCCAAGTCAAGTGGGGCACCCCCCACCCTAGGGTTTCCAACCCTAGGCGCAGGGGGAGGCCCGTGGGGGGCGCCCCAGCCCACTAAGGGCTGGTTCCCTTCCCACTTCAGCCCATGGGGCCCTCCGGGACAGGTGACCCCACCCGGTGGACCCCCGGGACCCTTCCGGTGGTCCCGGTACAATACCGATAACCCCCAAAACTTTCCCGGTGGCCGAAACTGGACTTCCTATATATAATTCTTCACCTCCGGACCATTCCAGAACTCCTCGTGACGTCCGGGATCTCATCCGGGACTCCGAACAACTTTCGGGTTTCCGCATACTCATATCTCTACAACCCTAGCGTCCCCGAACCTTAAGTGTGTAGACCCTACGGGTTCGGGAGACATGCACACATGACCGAGACGCCTCTCTCGTCAATAACCAACAGCGGGATCTGGATACCCATGTTGGCTCCCACATGTTCCACGATGATCTCATCGGATGAACCACGATGTCGACGATTCAATCAATCCCGTATGCAATTCCCTTTGTCAATCGGTATGTTACTTGCCCGAGATTCGATCGTCGGTATCCCAATACCTTGTTCAATCTCGTTACCGGCAAGTCTCTTTACTCGTACCGTAATGCATGATCCCGTGACTAACTCCTTAGTCACATTGAGCTCATTATGATGATGCATTACCGAGTGGGCCCAGAGATACCTCTCCGTCATACGGAGTGACAAATCCCAGTCTCGATCCGTGCCAACTCAACAGACACTTTCGGAGATACCCGTAGTGTACCTTTATAGTCACCCAGTTACGTTGTGACGTTTGGCACACCCAAAGCACTCCTACGGTATCCGGGAGTTGCACGATCTCATGGTCTAAGGAAAAGATACTTGACATTGGAAAAGCTCTAGCAAACGAACTACACGATCTTTGAGCTATGCTTAGGATTGGGTCTTGTCCATCACATCATTCTCCTAATGATGTGATCCCGTTATCAATGACATCCAATGTCCATAGTCAGGAAACCATGACTATCTGTTGATCAACGAGCTAGTCAACTAGAGGCTTACTAGGGACACGTTGTGGTCTATGTATTCACACATGTATTACGATTTCCGGATAACACAATTATAGCATGAACAATAGACAATTATCATGAACAAAGAAATATAATAATAACCATTTATTATTGCCTCTAGGGCATATTTCCAACAGTCTCCCACTTGCACTAGAGTCAATAATCTAGTTACATTGTGATGAATCGAACACCCATTGCGTCCTGGTGTTGATCATGTTTTGCTCTAGGGAGAGGTTTAGTCAACGGATCTGCTACATTCAGGTCCGTATGTACTTTACAAATATCTATGTCTCCATTTTGAACACTTTCACGAATGGAGTTGAAGCGACGCTTGATATGCCTGGTCTTCCTGTGAAACCTGGGCTCCTTCGCAAGGGCAATAGCTCCAGTGTTGTCACAGAAGAGAGTCATCGGGCCCGACGCATTGGGAATCACCCCTAGGTCGGTAATGAACTCCTTCATCCAGACTGCTTCCTGTGCTGCCTCCGAGGCTGCCATGTACTCCGCTTCACATGTAGATCCCGCCACGATGCTTTGCTTGCAACTGCACCAGCTTACTGCTCCTCCATTCAAAATATACACGTATCCGGTTTGTGACTTCGAGTCATCCAGATCTGTGTCGAAGCTAGCGTCGACGTAACCCTTTACGACGAGCTCTTCGTCACCTCCATAAACGAGAAACATATCCTTAGTCCTCTTCAGGTACTTCAGGATATTCTTGACCGCTGTCCAGTGTTCCATGCCGGGATTACTTTGGTACCTTCCTACCAAACTTACGGCAAGGTTTACATCAGGTCTGGTACACAGCATGGCATACATAATAGACCCTATGGCCGAGGCATAGGGGATGACACTCATCTTTTCTCTATCTTCTGCCGTGGTCGGGCATTGAGCCGTGCTCAATTGCACACCTTGCAATACAGGCAAGAACCCCTTCTTGGACTGATCCATATTGAACTTCTTCAATATCTTGTCAAGGTACGTACTCTGTGAAAGACCAATGAGGCGTCTTGATCTATCTCTATAGATCTTGATGCCTAATATATAAGCAGCTTCTCCAAGGTCCTTCATTGAAAAACACTTATTCAAATAGGCCTTTATACTTTCCAAGAATTCTATATCATTTCCCATCAATAGTATGTCATCCACATATAATATGAGAAATGCTACAGAGCTCCCACTCACTTTCTTGTAAACACAGGCTTCTCCATAAGTCTGTGTAAACCCAAACGCTTTGATCATCTCATCAAAGCGAATGTTCCAACTCCGAGATGCTTGCACCAGCCCATAGATTGAGCGCTGAAGCTTGCATACCTTGTTAGCATTCTTAGGATCGACAAAACCTTCCGGCTGCATCATATACAACTCTTCCTTAAGGAAGCCGTTAAGGAATGCCGTTTTGACGTCCATCTGCCATATCTCATAATCATAGTATGCGGCAATTGCTAACATGATTCGGACGGACTTCAGCTTCGCTACGGGTGAGAAAGTCTCATCGTAGTCAACCCCTTGAACTTGTCGATAACCCTTAGCGACAAGTCGAGCCTTATAGATGGTCACATTACCATCCGCGTCCGTCTTCTTCTTAAAGATCCATTTATTTTCTATGGCTCGCCGATCATCGGGCAAGTCAGTCAAAGTCCATACTTCGTTTTCATGCATGGATCCTATCTCGGATTTCATGGCTTCTAGCCATTTGTCGGAATCCGGGCCCGCCATCGCTTCTTCATAGTTCGAAGGTTCACCGTTGTCTAACAACATGATTTCCAGGACAGGGTTGCCGTACCACTCTGGTGCGGAACGTGTCCTTGTGGACCTACGAAGTTCAGCAGTAACTTGATCCGAAGCTTCATGATCATCATCATTAACTTCCTCCCCAGTCGGTGTAGGCACCACAGGAACATCTTCCCGCGCTGCGCTACTTTCCGGTTCGGAAGGGGTGACTATCACCTCATCAAGTTCCACTTTCCTCCCACTCAATTCTTTCGAGAGAAACTCTTTCTCCAGAAAGGACCCGTTCTTGGCAACAAAGATCTTGCCTTCGGATCTGAGGTAGAAGGTATACCCAATGGTTTCCTTAGGGTATCCTATGAAGACGCATTTTTCCGACTTGGGTTCGAGCTTTTCAGGTTGAAGTTTCTTGACATAAGCATCGCATCCCCAAACTTTTAGAAACGACAGCTTAGGTTTCTTCCCAAACCATAATTCATACGGTGTCGTCTCAACGGATTTCGACGGAGCCCTATTTAAAGTGAATGCGGCAGTCTCTAAAGCATAGCCCCAAAATGAGAGCGGTAAATCGGTAAGAGACATCATAGATCGCACCATATCCAATAGAGTGCGATTACGACGTTCGGACACACCGTTTCGCTGAGGTGTTCCAGGCGGCGTGAGTTGTGAAACGATTCCACATTTCCTTAAGTGCGCACCAAATTCGTGACTTAAATATTCTCCACCACGATCTGATCGTAAGAACTTTATTTTTCTGTCACGTTGATTCTCAACCTCACTCTGAAATTCCTTGAACTTTTCAAAGGTTTCAGACTTGTGTTTCATTAGGTAGACATACCCATATCTACTTAAGTCATCAGTGAGAGTGAGAACATAACGATATCCTCCGCGAGCCTCAACACTCATTGGACCGCACACATCGGTATGTATGATTTCCAATAAGTTGGTTGCTCGCTCCATTGTTCCGGAGAACGGAGTCTTGGTCATCTTACCCATGAGGCATGGTTCGCACGTGTCAAATGATTCGTAATCAAGAGACTCCAAAAGTCCATCTGCATGGAGCTTCTTCATGCGCTTGACACCAATGTGACCAAGGCGGCAGTGCCACAAGTATGTGGGACTATCGTTATCAACTTTACATCTTTTGGTATTCACACTATGAATATGTGTAACATCACGTTCGAGATTCATCAAGAATAAACCATTGACCAGCGGGGCATGACCATAAAACATATCTCTCATATAAATAGAACAACCATTATTCTCGGATTTAAATGAGTAGCCATCTCGAATTAAACGAGATCCAGATACAATGTTCATGCTCAAAGCTGGCACTAAATAACAATTATTGAGGTTTAAAACTAATCCCGTAGGTAGATGCAGAGGTAGCGTGCCGACAGCGATCACATCGACCTTGGAACCATTCCCGACGCGCATCGTCACCTCGTCCTTTGCCAGTCTCCGTTTATTCCGCAGTTCCTGTTTTGAGTTACAAATATGAGCAACCGCACCGGTATCAAATACCCAGGAGCTACTACGAGTACTGGTAAGGTACACATCAATTACATGTATATCACATATACCTTTGGTGTTGCCGGCCTTCTTGTCCGCTAAGTATTTGGGGCAGTTCCGCTTCCAGTGACCACTTCCCTTGCAATAAAAGCACTCAGTCTCAGGCTTGGGTCCATTCCTTGGCTTCTTCCCGGCAACTGGCTTACCGGGCGCGGCAACTCCCTTGCCGTCCTTCTTGAAGTTCTTCTTACCCTTGCCCTTCTTGAACTTAGTGGTTTTATTCACCATCAACACTTGATGTTCTTTTCTGATCTCTACCTCCGCTGATTTCAGCATTGAATATACCTCAGGAATGGTCTTTTCCATCCCCTGCATATTGAAGTTCATCACAAAGCTCTTGTAGCTTGGTGGAAGCGACTGGAGGATTCTGTCAATGACCGCGTCATCCGGGAGATTGACTCCCAGCTGAGACAAGCGGTTATGCAACCCAGACATTCTGAGTATGTGCTCACTAACAGAACTATTTTCCTCCATTTTACAGCTGAAGAACTTGTCGGAGACTTCATATCTCTCGACCCGGGCATGAGCTTGGAAAACCATTTTCAGCTCCTCGAACATCTCATATGCTCCATGTTTCTCAAAACGCTTTTGAAGACCCGGTTCTAAGCTGTAAAGCATGCCGCACTGAACGAGGGAGTAATCATCAGCACGTGATTGCCAAGCGTTCATAACGTCTTGGTTCTCTGGGATTGGTGCTTCACCTAGCGGTGCTTCTAGGACATAATCTTTCTTGGCAGCTATGAGGATGATCCTCAGGTTCCGGACCCAGTCCGTATAGTTACTGCCATCATCTTTCAGCTTGGTTTTCTCTAGGAACGCGTTGAAGTTGAGGACAACGTGGGCCATTTGATCTACAAGACATAGTGTAAAGATTTTAGACTAAGTTCATGATAATTAAGTTCATCTAATCAAATTACTCAATGAACTCCCACTCAGATAGACATCCCTCTAGTCATCTAAGTGAAACATGATCCGAGTTAACTAGGCCGTGTCCGATCATCACGTGAGACGGACTAGTCAAGATCGGTGAACATCTCCATGTTGATCGTATCTTCTATACGACTCATGCTCGACCTTTCGGTCCTCCGTGTTCCGAGGCCATGTCTGTACATGCTAGGCTCGTCAAGTCAACCTAAGTGTATTGCGTGTGTTCCGAGGCCATGTCTGTACATGCTAGGCTCGTCAACACCCGTTGTATGCGAACGTTAGAATCTATCACACCCGATCATCACGTGGTGCTTCGAAACAACGAACCTTCGCAACGGTGCACAGTTAGGGGGAACACTTTCTTGAAATTATTATAAGGGATCATCTTACTTACTACCGTCGTTCTAAGCAAATAAGATGCAAAACATGATAAACATCACATGCAATCAAATAGTGACATGATATGGCCAATATCATTTGCTCCTTTGATCTCCATCTTCGGGGCACCATGATCATCTTCGTCACCGGCATGACACCATGATCTCCATCATCATGATCTCCATCATTGTGTCTTCATGAAGTTGTCACGCCAACGATTACTTCTACTTCTATGGCTAACGCGTTTAGCAATAAAGTAAAGTAATTTACATGGCGTTATTCAATGACACGCAGGTCATACAAAATAATAAAGACAACTCCTATGGCTCCTGCCGGTTGTCATACTCATCGACATGCAAGTCGTGATTCCTATTACAAGAATATGATCAATCTCATACATCACATATATCATTCATCACATCTTCTGGCCATATCACATCACATAGCACATGCTGCAAAAACAAGTTAGACGTCCTCTAATTGTTGTTGCAAGTTTTTACGTGGCTTGTATAGGTTTCTAGCAAGAACGTTTCTTACCTACGTAAAACCACAACGTGATATGCCAATTTCTATTTACCCTTCATAAGGACCCTTTTCATCGAATCCGTTCCGACTAAAGTGGGAGAGACAGACACCCGCTAGCCACCTTATGCAACTAGTGCATGTCAGTCGGTGGAACCTGTCTCACGTAAGCGTACGTGTAAGGTCGGTCCGGGCCGCTTCATCCCACAATACCGCCGAAACAAGATAAGACTAGTAGCGGCAAGAAGAATTGGCCAACATCTACGCCCACAACTGCTTTGTGTTCTACTCGTGCATAGTAACTACGCATAGGCCTGGCTCATGATGCCACTGTTGGGGATCGTAACAGAATTTTAAAATTTTCTACGCATCACCAAGATCCATCTATGGAGTATACTAGCAACGAGGGGAAAGGAGTGCATCTACATACCCTTGTAGATCGCGAGCGGAAGCGTTCCAATGAACGGGGTTGATGGAGTCGTACTCGCCGTGATCCAAATCACCGATGACCGAGTGCCGAACGGACGGCACCTCCGCGTTCAACACACGTACGGAGCAGCAACGTCTCCTCCTTCTTGATCCAGCAAGGGGGGGGAGAGGTTGATGGAGATCCAGCAGCACGATGGCGTGGTGGTGGATGTAGCGGGATCTCGGCAGGGCTTCGCCGAGCTTCTGCGAGAGGGAGAGGTGTAGCAGGGGAGGAGGGAGGCGCCCAAGGCTGTTATGTTGCTGCCCTCCCTCCCCCCCCTTTATATAGGCCCCCTGGGAGGGGGGCGCCAGCCAAGACCCATCTACATGGGGGGGCGGCGGCCAAGGGGAAGGGGGGTGGCTCCCCCCCCCCAAGTCAAGTGGGGCGCCCCACACCCTAGGGTTTCCAACCCTAGGCGCAGGGGGGAGGCCCATGGGGGGGCGCCCCAGCCCACTAAGGGCTGGTTCCCTTCCCACTTCAGCCCATGGGGCCCTCCGGGATAGGTGGCCCCACCCGGTGGACCACCGGGACCCTTCCGGTGGTCCCGGTACAATACCGATAACCCCCGAAACTTTCCCGGTGGCCGAAACTGGACTTCCTATATATAATTCTTCACCTCCGGACCATTCCGGAACTCCTCGTGACGTCCGGGATCTCATCCGGGACTCCGAACAACTTTCGGGTTTCCGCATACTCATATCTCTACAACCCTAGCGTCACCGAACCTTAAGTGTGTAGACCCTACGGGTTCGGGAGACATGCAGACATGACCGAGACGCCTCTCTGGTGAATAACCAACAGCGGGATCTGGATACCCATGTTGGCTCCCACATGTTCCACGATGATCTCATCGGATGAACCACGATGTCGAGGATTCAATCAATCACGTATGCAATTCCCTTTGTCAATCGGTAAGTTACTTGCCCGAGATTCGATCGTCGGTATCCCAATACCTTGTTCAATCTCGTTACCGGCAAGTCTCTTTACTCGTACCGTAATGCATGATCCCGTGACTAACTCCTTAGTCACATTGAGCTCATTATGATGATGCATTACCGAGTGGGCCCAGAGATACCTCTCCGTCATACGGAGTGACAAATGCCAGTCTCGATCCGTGCCAACTCAACAGACACTTTCGGAGATACCCGTAGTGTACCTTTATAGTCACCCAGTTACGTTGTGACGTTTGGCACACCCAAAGCACTCCTACGGTATCCGGGAGTTGCACGATCTCATGGTCTAAGGAAAAGATACTTGACATTGGAAAAGCTCTAGCAAACGAACTACACGATCTTTGAGCTATGCTTAGGATTGGGTCTTGTCCATCACATCATTCTCCTAATGATGTGATCCCGTTATCAATGACATCCAATGTCCATAGTCAGGAAACCATGACTATCTATTGATCAACGAGCTAGTCAACTAGAGGCTTACTAGGGACACGTTGTGGTCTATGTGTTCACACATGTATTACGATTTCTGGATAACACAATTATAGCATGAACAATAGACAATTATCATGAACAAAGAAATATAATAATAACCATTTATTATTGCCTCTAGGGCATATTTCCAACAGATAGGGCTCTCATGATTGAAGGCAAGCAGCAGCAGATTGAGAATCGCAAACAGAAGTATGGACAAGGGAAGTACAACTCTGGAGCTCAGCAGAAGCCTCGTTTTACCCCGAACTCGGGAGGACATACCCATCATAACCATGGAGGTCACAATCACAATGGAGGGAGTTTACATAACCACAGTGGCCCTAAGAATGGAAATGGGAATGGAGGAAACAACAACCAGAACCGTTCCAACCCAGCAACACCCGCTAAGAAGGATCTAAGTCATGTCACCTGTTACAAGTGCGGGAAGACTGGGCACTACGCCAATGATTGTTCTGAGTTGAAGAATGGTAATGAAAATGGAAGCTCTGGAAAGAAGCCCAATCCCTTCACTATAGGTCAGGTGAACCACATCAACGTGGAGGAAGTTGAAGAGCAGCCTGACGCTGTGATTGGTAAGTTTTTGATTAAGTCATTTACCGCTCTCGTTCTTTTTGACACTGGTGCATCGCACTCATACATATCAAGGGGATTTGTGGACAAGTTTAAATTACCAACCTTGGCTCTTAGGTCACCCATGTTAGTAAGCTCGCCAGGAGCGGAATATATGGCCAACCGATGGTGTGATCGGTTACCATTAACCATTGGTAGCCATGTTTTTTCCTCAGACCTAATAATTTTGGAGTCACAAGGTTTGGATATAATATTAGGCATGGATTGGCTATCGAAGTATGGAGGAAGCATCGACTATGCTAGTAAGTCGATACTACTCACCACCCCCGAGGGAAAGAGGATGAAGTATGCATCCAGGCATGCGCCAAGGAGGACTCAAGTAAATTCACTCTCGGGAGTTGTTCAGGAGGAAGTGCCAGTTGTAAAGGATTACCCTGATGTTTTTCCAGAGGAATTACCAGGCATGCCACTGGATTGAGATATAGAATTTTTGATAGAGCTGTTGCTAGGCACCGGACCGACGAAGAGACCGTGCCGAATGCCCACGAATGACCTAGAGGAAATTAAGAAGCAGATTAAGGAGTTATTGGAGAAAGGTTACATTCGACCAAGTTCATCACCGTGGGGAGGCCCAGTGCTCTTAGTTGAGAAGAAGGATGGATCTTTGAGAATGGTTGTTGATTAGCGTGCATTGAATGAGGTGACGATCAAGAACAAGTACCCACTACCGATGATCAATGATTTGTTCGACCAGCTGCAGGGAGCCAAAATATTCTCCAAGATTGATCTTCGATCGCATATCACCAGTTGAAGATCCGAGAACAGGATATACCTAAGATAGCTTTTACCACAAGGTATGGGCTATATGAGTACATGGTCATGTCTTTTGGATTGACTAACGCCCCTGCCTATTTTATGAGTATGATGAATAAGGTGTTCATGGAGTTTTTGGATAAGTTTGTTGTGGCGTTCATTGATGACATATTGGTGTACTAGAAGAATGAAGAGGAACACAAGGAACATTTACGCTTAGTTCTTGAGAAGCTCAGGGAACATCAGCTATACGCCAAGTTCAGCAAATGTGAGTTTTGGTTGAAAGAAGTTGGATTTCTTGGACATATTATATCAGGAGAAGGTATAGCAGTAGACCCTACCAAGGTTGAGTCCGTTACTGAGTGGTTGGCACCCACCTTAGTTGGAGAGATCCACAGTTTTCTTGGACTCGCGGGATATTATAGGAGATTCATTGAGAATTTTTCCAAGATTGCGAAGCCCATGACAGAGTTGTTGAAGAAGGACACCAAGTTCAAATGGACCGATGAATGTGAGGCCAGTTTTCAGGAGTTGAAGAAATGTTTAGTTACAGCCCCAGTGATAATTCTTCCAGATATACGCAAGGATTTCCAAGTGTATTGCGATTCTCGCCTGGGACTTGGAGGTGTACTTATGCAAGTTGGAAGAGTAGTTTCATATGCCTCACGGCAGCTTCGACCTCATGAGTTGAATTATGCCACGCATGATTTGGAGTTAGCAGCCGTAGTTCATGCGCTCAAGACCTGGAGACATTTTCTTATTGGAACCCGTTGTGATGTTTTCGCTGATCATAAGAGCTTGAAGTATATTTTCACGCAGAAGGAGTTGAACCTCAGGCAAATGAGATGGTTGGAGCTTATAAAAGATTATGATATGAAGTTACACTATCATCCAGGAAAGGCCAATGTTGTAGCAGACGTTTTGAGCCACAAGAGTTATGTGAATACTCTCGTAACCGGAGGGTTACCGCAAGAGTTGGCTGATGATCTCAAGGAACTTCGTTTGGAGATAGTTCCTAGAGGTTTTGTTGCAGCATTGGAGGTTCAGTCCACACTGTTGGGAAAGATTCGAGAAGCCCAGAAGACTGATAAGGAGATTGCGGAGATAAAGGAGAAGATGAGTAAAGGAAAGGCCAAAGGTTTTCGTGAGGACGAACACGAAACCTTATGGTTTGAGGATCGTATTTATGTGCCCAATGACCCAGAGATCAGGAAATTAATACTACGGGAAGCTCATGACTCGCCATACTTAATTCACACCGGAAACACCAAGATGTATTTAGATTTGAAGGAACGTTTCTGGTGGACAGGTATGAAGAACGATATTGCCGAGTATGTAGCAGTATGTGATGTATGTCAGAGAGTTAAGGCAGAGCACCAGAAGCCAGCAGGATTACTACAGCCTATGCTGATACCCGAATGGAAGTGGGATAAACTTGGCATGGATTTCATCACCGGATTACCCAGGACAAGATCAGGATATGACTCCATCTGGGTAGTAGTTGATCGCTTGACCAAAGTGGCTCACTTTATCCCTGTGAAAACCACTTATACGAACGCGACGTTGGCCAAGATATATATGACCAGGATCGTATGTATGCATGGAGTTCCGAGGACCATCGTATCAGATAGAGGAACACAGTTTACTTCGAAGTTTTGGAATTAGTTGCACCAAACTTTGGGTACCAGGCTAGAGTTCAGTACAGCCTTTCCTCCGCAGAAAGATGGACAGACCGAGAGAGTCAATCAGATTCTGGAGGATATGTTGAGAGCTTGTGCGCTAGATTATGGATCCAGTTGGGATGATAATTTGCCCTACGCAGAATTCTCATACAACAACAGCTACCAGGCTAGTTTGAAGATGGCCCCTTTTGAAGCCTTGTATGGAAGGAGGTGCAGGACACCATTGATGTGGGACGAAGTTGGAGACCGTCAGTTGTTTAGACCAGATTTAATCAAAGAGTCTGAAGAGAAGGTTAAGTCGATTCGTGATAGACTGAAGGTAGCTCAGTCCAGGCAGAAGAGTTATGCTGACACAAAACGCAAGGAGGTAGTCTATGAAGTCGGAGATAGAACGTATCTTCTTGTGTCACCACTGGGAGGAGTTAAACTATTTGGAGTTAAAGGAAAGTTAGCCCCAAGATTTGTAGGACCATACCGAGTTTTGGAACGTATGGGAGAAGTTGCTTACAAGTTGGAGTTACCCGAAGGATTGTTAGGAGTTCATGATGTGTTTCATGTCTCCCAGTTGAAGAAGTGCCATACAGAGATGGCCGATATTCCTCTAAGAGGTACAGTGCCTCTGGAAGCAATTCAGTTGGAGAGTGACCTAACCTACGAGGAGAAACCCGTCAAGATTCTCGAGTTTGCCAGCGAGTTACACGTAGTAAGGTCATCAAGTTTTGCAAAGTTCAGTGGAGCCACCATACCGAGGAAGAAGCCACCTGGGAGCGAGAAGAAGACCTACGGAAAGACCACCCACACCTATTTTCTAGCCAACCCGAATCTCGAGGGCGAGATTCATCTTAAGGGGGTAGGTTTGTAACATCCCGATTTTCAATTTGGATGTTAATCATTAGGTCATCATATGCATCCATGATTCTTGCATTTTGAATTGGTTTTTTGATATTTTGATCCTAGAGACCTTAAGCAACTCAAGGACCATTTGAGAGAGTTGGAGGTTTTCATAAAATTCCATTTTTTGAATTTTTCAAAATTTGTAAAATAGGATCAAGATGATTTTTCTTTGAAATTATTTTTCCGATTA
The DNA here is from genome assembly GCF_018294505.1 of Triticum aestivum. Taxonomy (NCBI): domain Eukaryota; kingdom Viridiplantae; phylum Streptophyta; class Magnoliopsida; order Poales; family Poaceae; genus Triticum; species Triticum aestivum. The sequence goes on from NC_057802.1 coordinate 74,381,279, forward strand.
TTTTGTAAATAAATAAAATAATGAGAGAAGATAATATGACTTCTTCAAAACAAAGGAAATAACGGAAATTTATTTTTAATAAAAATATTTGTTTTATTCGAATTTTATTTGAGTTTTTATTTGAGTAAATTAGGAAAAAAATTCATTTTCTAAAAATTGCATATTTTAGCCTAGAAATATGTTCATGTTGTCCTAAATATATTGAGAGGACCGTGAAAATTGTTTTTGGGATTTGGGGATTTTTATTTATTTATTTTGAATTTTTCTGTTTCGGCAAAATTATTTTTAAAAAAGTCTTCAACCGACTCGGCCGAAGCCCAGTCGGCCCGCTCGCGCCGCCGCCTCCCCGTGTCCGCCTCCCGCACGTCGCCGGAGACCGAGCCGGCCACGGCCTCGCCCGACCCCCTGCCCAAGTCGCCCCCCCTTAAATAGCTGGCCCCACCGCCCCTCTCCTCCCCGCCCGCACCGACGCCGCTGCCGCCGCCTCGCCGGAGCCGCCGCCCACCTCGCCAACATCGCCGTTGACCGCCGCCGCCGAACCGGTAAAAACCGATTCCGGTTTTTTTTCGGTTAAGTTCGTTTTTTGGTTTATTAGTTTAGATCGGTGTTTATTTTTAGGGTTCGCTAATTAGCGAACATTCACCCGATCTTCTCTGTTAGCGAACGAATTCGTTTGTTAGTCTCTGTTAGCGGACGTTCGTCTGATAGATTTTTTTTCTTTTTCTGTTTATTTTCGGCCAGGGACCTATCCGCGAATACTTTTTTTTACAAATTAGTCCCTGAACTTTAGACCCTCGTTACTTTTTCCTCATTTATCCAAATCTAGTGAAACCAACGCCAAAATCTTCGTCTTGTTCCCCTCTGTCCAGATAATCAACTTGAACATGATTTTAAAATTTTAAAAATTTGGTTTCAAGCAGATTTGATTTCGAACTTGTTTTGATCGTAGTTTGAGTTTCGTAACTCCGATTCGATTGTTTCTTTTTGCAATCGAAGCTCTTCACTTGAACTTTCCGTTTAGATCCTTTCTTTTGGGTTTTACATTTGCATCTTATGCTTGAGTGCTTATGTATGCTATTGTTTGTTCACGATAGAGTTTCCGGAGTGCGAGGCTTGCTACTACGAATCACTAGGGTTTTCCGATCGTCGGCAAGGCAAGTAACACTTTGATCATATCCCTTTATTACCTAGTTTTTATGCATTAGTTCAACCCTCAAACATTGCATGAATATGTATTGATAACATGTGGGTATTGGGAAGTAGTTGACGAGGTAGAACCTACTGTCTTATATCAAACCCTGGGTATTTACTATGTTATGCTTGTACTGCTATGCTATGCTCGTAGACGAGGTTTGGTTTGAGAGAATTCATGAAATATGTGAGAGTTATTTTTAACTAAGGTTTAACTTAAGGTGGCTACTTTAATACACATCTAGGTGGATTGTTTGTGGGCGCTTGGGGAATCCAGTGTTGTCCAAGGAGATCCCGGGGAACCTGTGTGATCATCCTACGGTTTGCCACCCAGGCTCAAAGGGATCATAATGTTACTCATGCTGGAAACTTCTGTGTGCAGCCACAAGCCATTATGGGCTCTAGCATAGTTGACTATGTTGTGTGACCTCTTTCAGTGGTAGACTAGGGGATGTAGGTGGTACTGTATACCCATCGTAAAGAGTTAATGCTTCTGAAAGACTGTGTCTCAGTCCGTTTCTCAAACATCATGTAGTGCGAGAAATTCAACGGAGGAGCTCGAGTCTTGTGGGGAAAAGTGTGCAAACCTCTACAAAGTGTACAAACTAATCACGGTTAGCCGTGTCCCCGGTTATGGACATCTTGAGTATCTAGTGCTTGAATTATTATGTTGATCTCATCACTTTACTTAATTAATTTGTCGGGTTATTAACTTTTAATTTTGGGATTGAGTTGGGGTTATCTTCTCAATGATTTTCAACAAACTTTGTAGTTAAATAAAATCTATTCCTTTATTGTAGGGAAAATTAGCTTTATGCAAATGATAACCCTAGAGCCTCCACCAGCCATATATGATGTAAGTGATAGCTGTTATTCTGTTCTTTGCTCTATAGTGTTATCTTGCCAGCATATTCCATGTGCTGACCTACACAGGCTGCAACGTATTATGTTTGCAGAGTTTTCAGACGAAGAGTAAGGTGCGCTAGGTCGTTGTCGTGCACTCAATATTTCCGTGGAGTTGGATTGACTCATTTATCTTCGAAGCTTCCGCGGTTATCTTATTTAGATGGCCTTCAGCCATATTATTGTAATAAGTACTCTTTTTGAGACACTCGATGTAATAAGTGTGTGATTGAACTCTGCAATAAATCCTCGAGTATTGTGTGTGTCAGCAATACCGATCCAGGGATGACACTTAAACACAGAGACTTGATCGTCTGAGGTCTGGTCGCTACAGGTGTCCATGTACCAATCATCGCCTCCAGTGTAGTTGTTCGGCGTAGGGGCGGTGTGCAGCGCAGCGAGAAGCGTCGAGTCCCAAGGCGCCGGTGGAAGCGCCGATGAAGGGGACGGAGGCGCCATCGGGAAGCTGTAGCCGCCACTCAGCTACGGCGGCGGATACCCTCCATAGGGTTGTGGAGCCGCATAATACGCCTGATGCGCCGGAGGGCGCGACACGGGAAGAGTCGGCGCCGGTGCCCGTGGGACCGGCATGGTGTACGCATGAACGACACCGTTCCACGGGTTGTACCCACCGGCCCACGGAGGGGGCGCCTGGGGCTGCTGCTGCTGACGAGGGGGCCTGAGGCTGCTGCTGGCCGCCCCGCAGGCCTTCGCGGCGTCGATCGGCAGGTGGCGCGGGAGGGGCGGGAGCCCCGTACTGTTGCGGCGGTAAGGGCAGCAGTGGCGGCTACTGCTGCGGCTGATAAGGCATCGGGTGGCGCGGCGAGGTAGGGGCGGCCGGGGTGGCGGGTGGTGGTGGTGGCCTGCCGCGGGTGGTGCGGCGGCGAGGGCGGTGTGGATGGCCCGCGCCTTGACCTGCTTCATCCGGCGCTCCTCCAGACGGAGGTAGGCCACGAACTTGGCGAAGGAGGGCTCGGGGATGAGGGAGAGGTTCGCCGCGGCGTTGCCGAAGTCCTCGTTGAGGCCTACGGTGAGCGTGCTGAGGAGGAGATCATCATCAATCTCCGCGTCAATATCGTGGAGCTCGTCAGCGAGAGTCTTGAGACGGCGACAGTAGTCGTCGATGGAGGAGTTGTCCTGGTGGCATCAAAAAAACTCTTGCTGCAAAAAAATGCGGCGTTGAAGACGATTGTCGGTGAAGAGCTCGTTCAGCTTGGTCCACACGGCGAGGGCGTCATCACCGTCTTGCACGACCGTCTGAAACAGGTCCGGCGAGATGGTGAGGAAGAACCACCGGATAAGCGTGGCGTCGATGGTGGACCACTCATGGAACGCGGGCATGAGGCTGGAATCGACGGAGCCGTCCACATGGCCGAGGAGGTTGTACTCCCGGAACACGAGGGAGAAATACGTCTTCCACGCGTAGTAGGAGGAGTCCATCTAAGAGAGACGAACCGGAACCCGCTCGTAGATGTTGATGTTGCGGATGTCGTCGGCGTCGGGAGGGTTGGCGTCGGCGAACAGGTTGGAGGGGTTGGAGGAGCCGGCCAAGGTGATGGACGACATGGCGGCGAGGTGGTTGTGCGGCTAGGGTTAGGGTTGGATGAGGGCGGCGGCAGGGAGAAGTGCAGCGGCGGCTTTGGATGGAGGAGAAGGGGTCGCGGCGGCTAGGAGGATCGGCGGCGGCGAGGGAAGGTGGTGGCGCGGCGCTCGGGTAGGGGCGGCGGCTGCAAGTAATCGCGGCAGAGGCTGACGGGGCGGCTGCGGCAAGAGGGGAAGGCAGCGGCGGCAGGGGGTGGCGCTGCGGCGAGAGGGGGAAGCGGCGACGACAGCGGGACGAAAGGGGCGCGACGGTGGCTAGAGCGGCGACGGCGCGGAGGAGGGCGCGGCGGCGGCGGCGGAAGCTATGGTTGAAACCTAAAAACTGATACCATGTATGTTGTGGGAATTGCACGATGTATTACCCAGGTGCAATGGCACGTATATATGAAATACAACGATGGACCACGACCTAAACTATACAAGGAAACTAGGAGGTGGGCCCAATACACATTATGCACAACACATATACTCAACACCCTCCGTGATCCCGTGTCTCCCTTCCCCATCTCCCGCTACATACTGTGCTCCAGCGACGACCGTTGGCTTCGACTTCGAGCATAGGAGCAGCGACGGTGGTGATGCATGGGAGCGGCCCGGGATTGGATACTGTTTTTTTTTCATTGAGGATTTAGCGAGACTAGCAGATGGGCCCCACCTAAACGGTCGTTTTCAGCACACCTTAACTTTCCGCACGTGGGCGATTTACCACGTCAAAAAGCGATCAAAATTTTGCTCGGTATGCTTTGCCACCGTCTGAAATTTGGTGCGGTGCAAAATGCCACGAATAATAAAGTGACGGTTTTTCGCTAATGTGACACTAATGTGGTGGTTCTGCATTTTACTCCACATATTGCATCAATCCTAGATGATAATCCATCAATTTAATATTCTTCTTGTTAACGCATGGATGTATACATAGTCAATCACAAGAAAGTAATTTTAATATTCTTCTCATACAATATATGCTTTGGGTTGCTTGGACGAGTGAAAAGTGTATTTTCGATCGTATGAGTATATTAGATATGTATGAATTCCCTGCATGGACTAATGATACCTTAAAACAGATAGTCAAAGATTAAAAATAGATAACACTCACATAGCGTAGTGTCAGATGATATTTATACTGTAGGTGTAGGCCTGTAGGGTAAGGTGCATGCAAGTGTACCTTGGGCACCGAACGATCAAGTTAACCCGAATCCAGTCCAGATGATGTTGGAAGGACATAATGCTTGTGGCGTCCATGAAACAACAAAGTACATGAGAACATCCAAATGTTTCCTGGATAATAAATATGAAAGAAACGACCAAAATGCATGTCATGTTTTGCAGATTAATGTATCAACAAACAATAAAAATAGAAAGTGGTGCAAACATATCACGGGTTTAATTAAGGGGAAAAATGATCTCGTTCAAACAAGAGGCCAAAAAATAGTCGGATAGCAGAGACGTGATGTTAGTGCTCTTGTGGCATGGGTTTTTGTCCTACTAGTTAGGTAGTGGAATGTGAAGATAGGAGGAGGATTTGGACAAGCAAATCTAGGAAAGCGTCTCTAGCAGGTCCGTAAAAGCGGTCAAACCCTTCGTATTTACGGTACAAACTAAAAATTACGCCCCGAATAGATCCTGTAAAATAGGATATCCCTTATTTTATTTTATTTTGCAGGCTCCCATATATTAGAGCTCCCTTCTGTCATATATGGAGGACTTCAGCCCTTTTTTGAGGAACTTGCAAAGCCGGTCAACGGCGGAGCAGGGGGCCTCGTGACGCCGCGCATGAGCAGCGAGCAGGCGGAGGAGATTGCCGGCGGCCGGTCGGAGCATCGCCGGAGCACGCGACGGGCCGGAGCGTCAGAGCGTCGCCGGAGCTGGCCACATCAAGTGGCAGGCTGGAGCTGTGTCGTTCTGGCCGGCCGAAGTTCGAGTTCGTCCATGCGTGCGTCCCGGGGAAGAAGAAGCGTGAGGAGAAAAAGAAAAAATATTTACAATATGGGTTTACAGGATATGTTTCGTTCGATGCCTCGCGGTACTATAAATTTGTCTTAGGGGGGGCTATATACTGTTTTTTACAGGTGGTGCTTTACGGGGTCTGCTAGAGATGTTTTGACTTATGTGTTGTTGTTCTGACTATGCAAAGAATGACAGTTAGTTACTGAACAACAATATTTTTCTATACAAGCTTTGTTAGAATGGGGTTATATATATGGGCAAAGTGTTGGAGCAAACAAGAATGAAGTTGGATATTAGAAAAACCTATAGTGTATTGATACTCCGTTGGGTAAAAACCTCCCTGGCCACCCGCTCCAACCGCATACACACCGTCTTAAACAACGATTGATACTTCGTTCGCTGTAGCGTAGACCGCATACGAAGCCAGTGCGTACAACGGTAAATAACCTGCATAGAAGAAGAGATTTTGCCATTAAAAACACAATCGTTTCTACATAGCCAAAGCGACCATAATAAGGCAGACGCTCCCACCCGTATTAGCGTACTAAAAGTATTTGGTATTCCATCAAGCCAATGACTATATATATTGGCAACACTTGTTGGTGCATACAAATTGGACGCTATTTGAATGACTGACCATATAGAACGCGCAAACTTGCACTGAAAGAAGAGGTGTTTAATTGTCTCGTCATGAGTACAAAAGCTACACTTCTTACTTCCTTGCCAGTTGCGTCGAGCGAGGTTGTCTTTTGTTAGCACAACTCCTCTCCGAAGATACCACATGAAAATCTTTTTTTAGTGGCATTTTTTATTTTCATATTAGTTTATTATTATCCAATGGAACCTCTGAGTGCGAGAGTGCACGGTACATAGAGTCAACTGTGTAGGATCCAGATGTAGTGAGATTTCAGCGAAACACATCCCTCCCTTGTGTCAAGTTAACTGAATCCAAACAGGATAGAAGATGTTGCCATGACGCAAGGCGGAGGCCAATCAAATCCCTCCTAAATGATACATTCGGCGGGGAGGAGCTGAGCACGTGCGCAAGAGTATCATTCTTATCGCGTACAATTCGGTACAAGGCTAGATATTGTTCCTGAAGAGTGGTGTTTCCTAGCCACCTGTCCTCCCAGAAACGTATCTTGGAGCCGTCCTTTATCGCGAATGATCCAAAGCGGAATAGATGTTTCTTTACCGCCATCAGACCAGACCAAAAATGTGAGTCACCAGGTTTCCAATATGCCTGGGACAACCCTTTTTGGCCTAGATACTAATTGTTAAACAAGAGATAAAACGCGCAAAAGCTGGTTAGACAAACATGATCCTCCGTAATGCCAAATAGAGACACATAAGATCAGCAACAAAATTTGCATCTAAATTGTTTGATATCGACATAAGTATTGGATTGTGTTAATAAGCTCATAGCCACAAGTTCCATTCACATGCTACCATCTGAAATTACATACTTGTCCAATTATATGTTTATGCTCATGTTTTTATCAAGAGACTCAAGACCATATATTTTATGCCCATTGTCACATCTGCATGCATAGCACATATGGGAGTCAAACATCACATGTTTTACATCATACACCATGCGGTTGCACACAAGTTGTTGGTTAGGCTTACTACCAGGAGGCTCCTTGACATGTGCTCGGTTCTTCAGTAGACTTAACAAGAAATTTATTGTTTGTATGCATAAAACATGTATGTACTACAAGAAAGGATTGTTCTGTAATCTAACATCGGCCTGGCAATGTTTGCACCCTATAACAAACTTTAATTGGGCATGATATGCTATTGTGATAGACAATATTGCTTATGAGATATGAAAAACCATGAGGTACACATATGGAAATGAAAGAGGTGGTAAATACCTAGGAGAGGAGCAACATAACTCCAACAATCAAGATGCTTTATTTTTAGTGGTTTTTAGTATTTATTAGGGCACAACCAAAAAAGATGTAACTAGGAAGGTTGTTTAAGCGGCATCATTGTTTTACATCATGGGAATAGGGTGCGGGTTGGGAGCATAGAATGCAGACATGTACTTTCATCTTACTAGAAGATCACCCGCGTCGCCACGGGAACATATGCTAGAATGGGTATGCCACTGAAACTGGATAATTGTTGGGATTAATCATGAAGAGATGGCACACCGATGACATGGAAAATATGCTAGACTTATTGATGTAGGGTTTGTATGGATAGGTAAAATAGGAAATGGGTTACAAATATTTAAGAATAGAGGACTTATGTATGATTAAAAATCGGTTTTAAGATATCTCTCCCTCTCTCTCTCTCAAGTTTGAAAATAAATTTTCAAAAACAAATACATAATTTGGTCAATGGAAAAAATATTGCACCATGTGGTAAATATGTTGATCATAACCCAATATCATTAGTCCTATATGTCTACTTGTGCCTCATGCAATCTCTTGTCACTTTGAACTACGCCCCACCCCTTCATGAAGGAAATATGCCCTAGAGGCGATAATAAAGTTGTTATTTATATTTCCTTATATCATGATAAATGTTTATTATTCATGCTAGAATTGTATTAACCGGAAACTTGATACATGTGTGGATACATAGACAAAACACAGTGTGTCCCTAGTATGCCTCTACTAGACTAGCTCGTTAGCCAAAGATGGTTAAGTTTCCTAACCATAGACATGTGTTGTCATTTGATGAACGGAATCACATCATTAGGAGAATGATGTGATGGACAAGACCCATCTGTTAGCTTAGCATAATGATCGTTAAGTTTTATTGCTATTGCTTTCTTCATGACTTCTACATATTCCTTTGACTATGAGATTATGCAACTCCCGGATACCGGAGGAATACCTTGTATGCTATCAAACATCACAACGTAACTGGGTGATTATAAAGATGCTCTACAGGTATCTCCGAAGGTGCCCGTTGGGTTGGCATAAATCGAGATTAGGATTTGTCACTCCGAGTATCGAAGAGGTATCTCTGGGCCCTCTCGGTAATGCACATCATGATAAGCCTTGCAAGCAATGTGACTAATGAGTTAGTTGCCGGATGATGCATTACGGAACGAGTAAAGAGACTTGCCGGTAACGAGATTGAACTAGGTATAAAGATACCGACGATCGAATCTCGGGCAAGTAAACTACCGATGACAAAGGGAACGACGTATGTTGTCATTACGGTTTGACCGATAAAGATCTTCGTAGATTATGTAGGAACCAATATGAGCATCCAGGTTTCCCTGTTGGTTATTGACCGGAGATGTGTCTCGGTCATGTCTACATAGTTCTCGAAGCCGTATGGTCCGCATGCTTAACATTCGATGGCGATTTGTATTATGAGTTATGTGATTTGGTGACCGAATGTTGTTCGGAGTCCCGGATGAGGTCACGGACATGATGAGGAGTCTCGAAATGGTCGAGATGTAAAGATTGATATATTGGACGATAGTATTTAGACACCGGAAGTGTTTCAGAATGTACCAGGTACGTATCGGAGTACCGGGGGGTTACCGGAACCCCCCGGGGGAAGATATGGGCCATAGGAGGGAGGCAGGCCAGCCCACAAGGGGTGGCGCCCCCCCCCCCCCCCCCCCACACCCACCCTCCCCAATGGAGGGGCCTAATTGGACTAGGAGCCCAAGTGGGACTCCTCCCACTTGGGGGGCGCCTAGGCCGGCCTCCTGCCCTCTCCCTCCTTTGTATACGGGAGTGGGGGGCGCCTCTAACACACATCAATTGTTCCAATCTGTGTGCGGTGCCCCCCTCCACTGTTTACTCCTTCGGTCATATTGCCGTACTGCTTAGGCGAAGCCCTGCGCGGATCATTTCACCATCACCGTCACCACGCCGTCGTGCTGACGAAACTCTCCCTCGACACTTTGCTGGATCAAGAGTTCGAGGGGCATCATCGAGCTGAACGTGTGCAAAACTCGAAGGTGTCGTGCATTCAGTGCTTGATCGGTTGAATCGAGAAGACGTTCGACTACATCAACCGCATTAAGCTAACGCTTCCGCTTTCGGTCTATGAGGGTACGTGGACACACTCTCCCCCTCTCGTTGCTATGCATCTCTTAGATGGATCTTGCGTGATCGTAGGAATTTTTTTTGAAATTGCATGCTACATTCCCCAACACTTCATACACTTATGTTGGTATTGCCATTTTTTATGAGATCATTCCAGCCATTAGAAGGACAATTTCATGCCTTATGTCCCAAACATGGTTATCACAATGTCTACCATAGAAGTGCATTTCACCGTCAATGAATGTTTGCTCGGAGTTTCCATGTTAAGTAATCATTCAATAGGGATTATACACTCAAGGTAGCACATGTAAAATCCAATAAACCAGAATCCGCATCGGAACCAAAATTAAATCAACAAAAAAATCCAGATTTCAGTTGTTATTCTGTCAGCAATAGTGATCAACCAAAATGTCCTTGATTTATTATTTTTAACCTTCAACAACAAAATTAATCGAGTAAGACTCAAGCGATGAGGCCCCAATCCATGTTATATATCCTAGCCACCCAACTCTATTCGGCTTTTTAATGCATATTTTGATTTCCCAGCCCCAACTCGTAAAAACGATAGTCCCTCTTAGTTATAATGCATTATCGTATGCGCTAGTGGGGTCCCCAGACATAGTGTCCCGGCACCTTGCCCCTCGAGGCTTTTATCCATCGGGTCGGCATACCGTGCTCTTTGTTGTGCGCCCACCCTTGCTTGGTCTACTCCCCTTGCTTGGTCTACTCCCATCGGGTCCGCAGTTTCTATGTGATCGTCTCTTGTCGGGTATGGATGTGGCAAAGCGACATGGGTCCGATGATGGCCTTTGTCCATTGTGCGTGGTTCCCGGATCCAGACCCATATATTCTTCACTTGTCCTGCCGCCTGGTTCCTTTGGAATTATGAATGTGAGGCTCTAGGGTCTAAGTGATAGGCCTCAGATCTAGGGGAATTCCTGGAGACACGACTGCGGCGGTAGTAGCTAGGAGGCGACTCTTCTGGTTGGTGTTTGCGGCAATTATCTAGATCCTATGGACTATTTGTGACAAGATGGTTATCGCGTTGGGCTTCTGGCAACGTGCTTCTGACTCTGTATTTACATTTCTGGGATTTTTACAACGGTGACACCCGCTATGTCGGCAGCGGGATAGGTCTTGCAACATGTTGGACGGTCTTTCGGAGGTCGGATGTCAACTCACTTCGTCGCCCTAGCAGTTGACTCCTCATCTCTAAGGAGTCGTGTATCGTCTTTTATTTTCGGTTTTGGGCATGTCTTGTGTCCTTGCCCAAGCTGACCTTTTGTTTTTCTCCTTTGCACTTGGATAACTTGTTTGGGTGTGGTTGTGGTTCATGCGAAAGCCTATTTCGAGAGCGCACTATCGCCACCGACAATGCAACTCTATCTCTATAGATGCTAGTGCTCTACTCTGGTTGGACAACAAGGCCTATTTCTTGGCCGTCCCTCCATCTGCATGCTCCTTCCCTAACAGCTAGTTTCCTACCTACAATGACGATGTAGCTTTGAATCATGGCATGCAGTGAGCGGCTCTGGCTAGACGAAGATGACCCCTTCTTAGTCACCCTTTTGTGTGTGTGTTACCCCAACTACCATCCTCTAGCCACATATCCCGACTAGTAACGTACCTCCACCGCAGTGGATCGTGATAGTGCTTGTTCTCTCAATTGTATGAACTTTGAAGTAGAAAATTGTTGTTCAAATAGAATATCAGTACATACATGTGAATGTTACAACACCATGTTTGGCTTAATCGGAACTGAATGTTTGGTTAACTATTTTGATCTAATGGATTTGATACTAGTTTTGGTTGTCATTTCAAACTAATTGAATTTGTGAAAAATGAAAACCAAAGTTGTAGTTATAACTTAATACTTGCCCCTAGGTACCGTGTAAATGAACGGCGTCGAAGTTTCAAAATCTGAACAGTAATCCTACATGGGTTAATGGAACTAGTTAAGAAAACATGGTACCTGGGAGGGTGGGGGCGTTCAGCATCACGGTAGAAAAAAATATAACACTTCTGGATATATATGGCCATCTAATTAACCTAGTACAAAATATACACAATAAATACAATCACAACATACTATAAAATACAGTAACATAATCATTTTGTCATGGTTTTTATGTGATTTATTTGCTCAGTAGGTAATGCAAACTAATAAATGTCATGAAAATTGATGTTCGAATGATTAATAATCTTATGTGGGTTAAGACTTTCCCCCGACTCAATTTTTCAAGCAATAAAGGAGACTAGTTAAAAAAATAACTAGGAGAAGGTGATCAACATTACCACTAGCATGAAATTAGCATTTCTTCATAAATTGACATTTGGTTAACCTAGAACAAAATGTAAACAATAAATAAAGTACCTCTTATTGTAATATTTCTGAATCATCTTGATTCACACAGCATCTACCACCAAAGTATGTTTCGGCACATTTAATATAACATCACCATGAATCCTCCATATGCATCCCCGCAAATCGCTAGCCATTAATTGTATAGAAAATAATATATTTGTTCACCAATAAAAAGAAGATCTTAAGACATAATACAAGAGATCCAACAGGTACAGCTAGGAGAAAAATTAAATTTATAATATATCATGCATATGAAACTTCAGTTTGTACAAGAAGAAACTCGTGATTCGAATATTACTCTGGAATGTTGTAAACTACTCCCTCCACCGCAAATAAGTGTAGCTGATTAGTACTCCCTCCGTTTCTTTTTACTCCGCATATAAGATTTGGTCAAAGTCAAACTACACAAAGTTTGACCAAATTTATATAAAAAAATCTGAACATCTATAATACTAAAACTATATAGCATGAAAATACGTTTCATGGTGCATCTGATAATATTGATTTCATATCGTGAATTTTATATTTTTTTATATAAAATTAGTCAAACTCTACAAAGCTTGACTTTGACCAAACCTTATATGCGGACTAACAAGAAACGGAGGGAGTACAACTTTATAGTAACTTTGCATTAAAATTAGAGACACTTATTTGGGATAAAGGGTGTACCGTATATGTAGAATTATATTATGAAAACCGTGGCAGTCATAACACAAGGCAAGGTTAACATTGCATGCATATACTAATATATTAGCTAGTTATTCTATACCGCGTGAGACATGACAAAAAGAGGTCCATCAAAGAAATTATGTGGTTATTGAATATTTTGTCGTTAGCATATATACCTACACCATTTTCAACTCCACGTTATGAAATAACAACGGAATGCTGCACTTCCAAAGATGAACCACCAACTACAGAGAAGCAAACTGCATAAAACAAGAGAGTTATCAAGCATAGATAAATATAAAAAATAAGTCATTCAAGCTCTTTACAAGGAAAGGAACAAGAGAAAACGGCTCCAAAGTATTTACTTTGCATCATTGCTACACAGAGCTTGATGGACATGAGAAGTTGACAAGAAAAAACTCTGAAGCCATACCAAAGAGGCAAAGGCTCAACACCAATGTTGATGATGATGATGACTTGGCAGAGAACCCATCCACTCATGTGCGTCTGAATGGGTCAAAAATTGCAAAGCATGCCAAGAAGAATCAATAGAACGAACTTTTGGTATAAATTATGGTTATGTTTAGTTGTTCGATGGATCCGATGAACTTCATTTATGCTCGTACTTGGTTTATGATATGGTGCATTTGAATTGTCTATGTTTGTTTTGAAATGTGATGAATTTGTGACAATTGTTTGAGCAAACGTTTGAAAGTATTGGTCAAATAAAAATCTTAGGGATTAAGTTTTAGGGAATCTGTAGGTGGGGAACGTTTAACCCCTTATAAAATTAGGGGAAATGAGATATGGTGGGATTTTGGACTTTTAGGATAAGGAATCTGCTAGAGATGCTCTTAATTCGTGAAATCAATATTTTTTGCCCCATGTTTAACTTTTGGGGATAGGCTAGAGACGCTCTTAGTATGTAATCTATGGAACAACTAGTTAGTATACAATCCAGCCATTGTGTATTTGTCAGTATATTTAGTGTGGTAAATAGATTGGTGTGCATAAGAATACTTGCTAGAATACTAACGCCCACACGCCTTGATCCACCTTAATTCTGTTTTGCATGAATCCTAAAGGAATCTGAGTGCCACGTAGGCATAGCGTGTTGTGTGGGCGCTAGAGCGCTCGCCCACACGACCCGCAGCGCGTGGTTGCCAGCTGAGCCGTATGGGCGAACCAGTTCCCGCCCACGCAGTCACCAGCCAGCCCTCGCGCGTGTGCGTGAACTGCTCTTCGCCCACACGACGCTCGTACGGTGATAGATGGCAACTGCAGTTGCACGTATGCGGCAACTAGGTAAATACGCATGGCAACTATGATTCGTTGGTAGATGGCAACTGCAGTTACGCGTACCTGGCAACCAGGTAAACACACATGACAACTATAATTAACCATACATGGCAATTAGGTAAGCACACATGGCAACTATGGTTTGATTGCACGCGGCAACTACCATAAATTAGACCTGGCAAACATAGTTAACCAAAACAAAGAGAGTTGTCATGCTTTTACAACTACATTTGCCATCCCGGATGGCAACTAAAGCGTCATCCCACAGGTAACTAACGTAGCTGCACCGCGACGTGTGGGCAGTTTTGCTTCCTGCCACACGCACGGGGTGGGATGAGCAGTATTTGTTGGGCGTGTGACACGAAGTAGCTCCACCCACACGGGTGGGCAGTTTTAATGTTCACCCACACATGACCCGTGTGGGCTGTCTCCTACTTACGCCACACAAGGTGTGTGGGCGGATGTCTAGTATGCCGCACGTGTGGGCGTTATCAGTGTCCTATATTTTGACAAGGCCATGGTATCCATTTGATTTCCTTTTTTACGCTTGCAAAAATCCTCGGACACACGGGGTAAGAGAAAATCGAAGAACACATCGTGTCTATACCTGGCCATCTGTCGGGCCGGGCGGGGCTTCGGGCCGGGCCTACCAAAGCCCGATGCAAAAAAAACCAGGCCCAAGCCTGACCTGGCCCGGCCGTTGGGCCTAAAAATCGGGCCTGAGCCTGGTCCATCACGCTAAAAGCCCACCGGGCCTCGGGTCGGGCCACTTCGTTAACGCGCGAATACGACGGGCCTGGGCCCGGCCCGGCCGTCGGGCTTGAAATCTAGGCCCGAGCACGGCCCGTGGACAAGGTCGGTCCGGGTCGGGCCGACCGGGCAGGGCTGCCCATGGCCAGGTCTAATCATGTGAGTCTGATCTCCAACTGCATGCAATTTAATTTTCCAAGCAAATCAGTTAATTTCCCAGCGATAAATCTCAAGAACACAAAATACATACCTACTAGTCTTATGAAATCCGGAAAGATCTTATCTACCTACGTAAGTAGGTACGTACTTACCGGAGGAGCGACATCAGCACCAGCTTCTCGTCACGGCGAGATAAGGAGTGGACCCGGTAGATGCATGGCGCGCCATCTCTTTGCACATCTCAGGCTCGATATCTCACATAGGCAAGGCATGCGACAACGCCGGAGTAGCCCTCCGGCACGTGGTTTGGATCAGGGAGGTGAGGTCACGAAACTTCACCTCCGGCTGAGGCATTGGTGGCTGCTCCTGCACCAACGGCGAGAGGATCTGTTCTGGTTCAAACGTCGGTGCTTCCCAAGGACGCACATGCCATTAGATGGAGAAACGCGAGCGAGGGTTGGGACTTGGCCGCTAGGGTTTAGTGCGGCGGCGGAGAGAGAGGGAGGAGTGCGTCGACAGCTGGTGTGTGAAATGTGACGTGATTCGAGAGCTTCTGGAAAGAAGTGAACGCAACAGAGGTTGCTTGTCTGGCTTCTGGTTAGGGCCAGGGGTGACACGCGGCCAGGGGGGCTGGACGCGAGGACGCGTAATCAGAGGAACACGTGGTACGGGGAACGACAGGCTGGCTGTAACATACGGAGATGTACACAAATTTTTATTTACTAGCAAATATGCTCATGCGTTTCAACGGAAGAAAAAAGTCATCCTTCATTCGTACACCCAACGACATCAACAAATTTCTTTAAATCTTTCATGATACTACATGACAAACAACATGATAAATAGTATTGCGCAATAAAATAAGTATGAGATGTTTTTTAAGTGTACTCAACGTGTTTTAAATTTATTAGACAACAGAAATATTTATCTAGTTGCCACTACCTGTTTACGCCTTTTTTGTCGTACTCCTCAGTGATGCCCAACAAATATTACGTTAGGATGAAAATAGCAAGGTACATTTTTCCAATTCACGAACATTTCCTGTAAATTCGTGAACAACTTTTAAATTGGCGTTACAAATTCATGAACAAATTTTGAATTAGCTGTACAAATTCAAGAACAATTTTTGAATCGACGAACATATTTTGAGTCGGCAAACATTTTTTGAATTGATAAAGAAATTATGAACGGCCATTTTTTTGGAATCGATGAACATTTTTGGAAGCGGTGAACATTTTTTGGAAGTGCATGAACATATTCCGAATTCATGAACATTTTTTTAATCAATGAACTCCTTTTGTAATTCACGGTCATTTTTTGGTTTTTTTAATACTTTTTAAAAATCAAGAATATTTTTTGAATTCACGAACATTTTGTTCAAATTCACAAACATTTTTAGAATATGCAAATAGTTTTTCAAAATCTGAACATTGTTTTAAATCCACAATTATTTTATGATTTCTGAAATATTTTTTTCATAAATTCACAACAAAAATTGAAACTTGGATTTTTGTAAATTCCGAATTATTTTAAATAAGAAAAATATAAGAACAGAAAAGACAAAGACAAATAGCAAATAACAAAAAACAAAAAACAAGAAAAAAAAATTGAGACAACAAAAAAAACAAGAATAAAGAACAAAGGGTGTCTAGACTGGCTCATGGGCCAGCCCTGGCTCTTAGGCGTTCATGATTTATAAAAAAAAGAAAGACTCAAAAATATTATAAAGAGAAAGGGGAGGAAAAAGGGAGATAGGTGAGATCAAACCTGGGTCTAAGGTGGTAGAGCGAAGCTCTAGACAGTGTGCACTGTCTGCCAACTCGTGATGATTAACGGGATTGCGACTAAATGAATCAGCCAAAAGCGCCTTCACAGGGGAGACCGGTTCATTTTTTTTGTCTCACTTGTGGATGACATGATGGGAAATATTTTGTAATTTTGGGGGCAATTTTTGTGACGTGCCTCTAGAAGCAATAGCTCATTTATTATTAGGCATAGATATAGATCGGTAGAGAGGTCCGAAATAAGAAAATATATATATATTCCTAAAATCAACTTGCGGTCCAGATTTTAGTGAGTCCAGAAAAAAAAACATTTTTTGCAAAAAAAACCTGTTCTTTCTTGAAATCAACCCGCCGTCCATATTTAAGTTAGTTGAGAGAAACATTTTATTTTTTGCAAAAATCCCCTAATGTTTCGGTTAATCAAGGACAGATTCAAATGCTTTTCAAAACTATCCATATCTTTAAACCCTAACTCCAATTTTAACATGTTATATATGAAATTTGATTAGAAAAATATGTAGAATCTGAATATGATGTTATTTTACCTATTAACTATTTAAAATTGCTATTTAGGGTGCAATATTAATCAATATCACACGATCAATCTTTCTTTTGTACCGGTGCCGATCCGAATTGAAAATAAACACCTCGGCTAAACCAAATTGGCGATAAAATATTATCTATAACCACACATGCATGCCTCGGGAAAACCTTGCAGGGGGAAAGAAAGAAGATTTATCATCTTATGCCGAGAGAGACGACTTAAGATTTACTGCGCTTAAGCACGTTGTGATTGTGTGAGCACTGAGTCCACCATTATCCAGCTTGGAAAGGAGGATAAGTGGCAACACAGATACGATGCCATGTTGAAATAAAAACGTGGACCTATTGGGGTCTTGAGACATGGTTATTGGGTTAGGGACATGTGCTATCTTTTCTCCTATTACAATGCAAGGACTCTTTTGCTAGAAAAATATCATATCTCTTCGACTTCCAAAAATAAGATCATATCTCCTACTTAGAAAAAACGTAAGATTCCGTCGTCCACCTCGCCCTTCCTCCAATATTTCCCCTTCCCTCTTGTATTTTATTAACTTACCAAATAAAATTATGTTTTCTTTGGTAAGACAATTTGATTGCCAAATAAAATCCTAAAATTTATTTAGATAGGTAAATCACAGGCATGATTTAATAAACAATTATTTAGACAATCACATTAATATGGAACATAATCATGGGCTAACATACTATAAAATATTTACAGTCATTGGAACACAGGGCAATTATCTAGTATATACAGAAATGAACATGGCTTGTGACATGTTAAAAAAAGGGCCTAATCAAAATAGTTAGGACATCTCCAACGATGTCCCTCAAAACGCCGGCATGTGTTTGGATAGAGCGGGCTGGACATAGTTGGCCATTCAACATGGACCTTATTTGTCTGTGGATGGGTCCACTTACCTAAAATACCACAAACTGGATGCAAACTTGGGGGGTTGTGGGCGTCTAGACCCTTGTCGTGTAGGACTCCAACACCCTCGGACCACTCAAACCCTCCTCCCGAACCACTTTTCTTCCACTCTGCCCCTACTTCCCCCGTGCTCTGCATCCGCACCCTCCTTGTCTGACATCCCTGTTGTACCTCTCTGATCACGGCCCAAGCATTGTCGGAACCTCCACTCACGCGTCTGCCTGTCTAGGACTATGTTGTCGTCCATCCCAGATCCGTCTGCAGCCAGGTACCCCTCTGCCCCGATGCCAACATCGTCGGATACCATGCCCGACATGTGTTCAATCAAATGCCATTGAGCTTCTTTTTTACCTTCTCGTTGTTTCCCAGGTAAGCACGATGGTGGGGTACTTGGTGTGGAGGATGAGTTATTGAGCGAAGTGTGGTTGGTCATATCCGCGGAATTTTAGGTATGAGACAAGGGGGCTCGACCTTTTGGCAAAACATGCATTCCTCGTTTCATGAGTAAAAGCACTTCGCGCCCTACAACTTGCACATGTCCCGTATATGCAATGTGAAGTCGCTAGCCCATCGGTGGTAGACCATCTCCAACTTCGGCATGAAGTATTGTGGTGCGATTGCACAAGTGGAGAGCAAGTGGCCACCGGGCGCATCAATCATGAAGACCGAAAGTTTTGCTTCTTGTTCCTCTACATGTTGGTCAATTCATTGATTCAATGAATGTTGCATCTTGGTAATCATCACATTCTATAGACCGAATGCGATGTCGTGTGATGTCTACTACACAACTTGTTCTTGTAGACTCGTGTTGGGCCTCCAAGTGTAGAGTTTTGTAGGACAGTAGCAAATTTTCCTCAAGTGGATGACCTAAGGTTTATCAATCCGTGGGAGGTGTAGGATGAAGATGGTCTCTTTCAAACAACCCTGCAACCAAATAATAAAAAGTTTCTTGTGTCCCCAACACACCAAATACAATGGTAAATTGTATAGGTGCACTAGTTCGGCGAAGAGATGGTGATACAAGTGTAGCAATGATAGTAGATATTGATTTTTATAATAGTAACAATAAAAATAGCAAGGTAGCAAGTAACAAAAGTGAGCACAAACGGTATTGCAATGCTTGAAAATGAGGCCTAGGGTCCGTACTTTCGCTACTGCAATCTCTCAAAAATGCTAATATAATTGGATCATATAACCATCCCTCAACGTGCGATGAAGAATCACTCCAAAGTTCTTATCTAGCGGAGAACATAAGACAAAATTGTTTGTAGGGGGAAACCATCTCAAAGCTATTCTTCCCGATCAATCTATCCTAGAGTTCGTACTAAAATAACACTAAGCTATTCTTTTCGATCCATCTAACCAAGAGAGTTCATACTAAAATAACACCATATGATACACATCAACCAACTCTAATGTCAGCTAGACACTCCAATGTCACCGCGAGTATCCGTGAGTTAATTATACGATATGCATCAAACAAATTCAGATTCATAGTACTCAATCCAACACAAAGAACATCAAAGAGTGCCCCGGGATTTCTACCGGAGAAACAAAGGCGAGAACGTGCATCAACCCCTATGCATAGATTACCCCAATGTCACCTCAGGAATCCGCGAGTTGAGTGCCAAAACACATATCAAGTGAATCAATATGATACCCCATTGTCACCACGGGTATTCATAGCAAGACATACATCAAGTGTTCTCAAATCCATAAAAGTATTCGATCTGATAATAATGAAATCTCAAAGGGAAAACTCAATTCATCACAACAAGATAGAGAGGGGAAAACACTATATGATCCAACTATATTAACAAAGCCCGCGATACATCAAGATCGTGACAACTCAAGAACATGAGAGAGAGAGAGATTAAACACATAGCTACTGGTACAAACCCTCGGCCCCGAGGGTGGACTACTCCCTCCTCATCATGGTGGCCGCCGGGATGATGAAGATGGCTACCGGTGATGATTTCCTCCTCCGGCAGGGTGCTGGAACGGGATCTAGATTGGTTTTTCGTGGCTACAGAGGCTTGCCACGGCGGAACTTCTGATCTAGGGTTACCCATATGGTTTTTGGAATATTTGGCAATTTATAGGGCGAAGAGGCGGTGCGGGAGGTCATCGAGGGGGCACAACCCCCTAGGCGCGCCCAGGTGGGTTGTGCCCACCTCGGGCCTCCCCTCTGGTACTTTTTTATTCCATCTTGGGTCTTCTGGTCCAAACAAATTCGCTGCGTTTGGACTCCGTTTGATATTGATTTCCCGCGAAGTAAAAAACAAGCAAAAAATAGCAACTAGCACTGGGCACTATGTCAATAGGTTAGTCCAAAAATTGATATAAAGTTGCTATAAAATGATTGTAAAACATCCAAGAATGATAATATAACAGCATAAATGAAGGAAATATGCCCTAGAGGCAATAATAAAGTTATTATTTATTTCCTTATATCATGATAAATGTTTATTATTCAAGCTAGAATTGTATTAACCGAAAACATAATACTTGCGTGAATACATAGACAAACAAAGTGTCACTAGTATGCCTCTACTTGACTAGCTCGTTGATCAAAGATGGTTATGTTTCCTAGCCATTGACATGAGTTGTCATTTGATTAACGGGATCACATCATTAGGAGAATGATGTGATTGACTTGACCCATTCCGTTAGCTTAGCACTCGATCGTTTAGTATGTTGCTATTGCTTTCTTCATGACTTATACATGTTCCTATGACTATGAGATTATGCAACTCCCGTTTACCGGAGGAACACTTTGTGTGCTACCAAACGTCACAACGTAACTGGGTGATTATAAAGGTGCTCTACAGGTGTCTCCGAAGGTACTTGTTGGGTTGGCGTATTTCGAGATTAGGATTTGTCACTCCGATTGTCGGAGAGGTATCTCTGGGCCCTCTCGGTAATGCACATCACTTAAGCCTTGCAAGCATTGCAACTAATGAGTTTGTTGCGAGATGATGTATTACGGAACGAGTAAAGAGACTTGCCGGTAACGAGATTGAATTAGGTATTAAGATACCGACGATCGAATCTCGGGCAAGTAACATACCGATGACAAAGGGAACAACGTATGTTGTTATGCGGTCTGACCGACAAAGATCTTCGTAGAATATGTGGGAGCCAATATGAGCATCCAGGTTCCGCTATTGGTTATTGACTGGAGACGTGTCTCAGTCATGTCTACATGGTTCTCGAACCCGTAGGGTCCGCACGCTTAATGTTTCGATGACAGTTATATTATGAGTTTATATGTTTTGATGTACCGAAGGTTGTTCGGAGTCCCGGATGTGATCACGGACATGACGAGGAGTCTCGAAATGGTCAAGACATAAAGATTGATATATTGGAAGCCTATATTTGGATATCGGAAGTGTTCCGGGTGAAATCGGGATTTTACCGGAGTACCGGGAGGTTACCGGAACCCCCCGGCAACATAATGGGCCTTAGTGGGCCTAGGTGGAAGAGAGGAGAGGCGGCTAGGGCTGGGCCGCGCCCCCTCCCCCCTAGTCCGAATAGGACAAGGAGAAGGGGGTGGCGCCCCCTTCCTTCTTCTCCCTCTCCTCTTTCACCCTTCCAAGTCCTAATCCAACTAGGAAAAGGGGGGAGTCCTACTCCCGGTGGGAGTAGGACTCCTCCTGGCGCGCCCCAAGGCTGGCCGCACCTCTCCCCCTTTGCTCCTTTATATACGGGGGCAGGGGGCACCCCACAGACACAGCAATTGATCTATTGATCTCTTAGCCGTGTGCGGTGCCCCCTCCACCATATTACACCTCGATAATATCGTAGCGGTGCTTAGGCGAAGCCCTGCATCGGTAGAACATCATTATCGTCACCACGCCATCGTGCCGACGAAACTCTCCCTCAACACTCGGCTGGATCGGAGTTCGAGGGACGTCATCGAGCTGAACGTGTGCTGAACTCGGAGGTGTCGTGCGTTCGGTACTTGATCGGTCGGATCGTGAAGACGTACGACTACATCAACCGCGTTGTGTTAACGCTTCCGCTTTCGGTCTACGAGGGTACGTGGACAACACTCTCCCCTCTCGTTGCTATGCATCACCATGATCTTGCGTGTGCGTAGGAATTTTTTTGAAATTACTACGTTCCCAACAATAAATACTTCATAAATTATAAATACGTTGGAGACGTATCATCGTGTTGTACCACGGAACCGAGGGCAAGCCGTTTACATTCATTATTTTCGGATGAAGCTCGAGGGGCACAATGAGTGGGACGACATGTGTAGATTCTGACTCGATTATCGTTGAATTTGAAATCAATGAATTTGAAAAACTTGTTGAACATCCGGTTATCTCATATGTAACATTTATATTTGAACTATTTTTTACCATAGATATTTGTATGTTATTTTATGGATGAATTGTGCTACTTTCTATAATTATTTTTAGTGCCATGGACTTAGAAAAAACAAGCAAGGACGAGCGTTTAGGGGACATGGTTGGATAGCCGGCTCCTGTATCTATGTTCATAGACGAGTCTAGACCAGCCCGTGGACAAAATAGTGTGTCTGTTTTAGGGGACGATGAACGGAACGCCGTTAGGAACAGAAAAACAAATCATACCTGCACGACATCTCATTTATTATTTGTAGACGACACACTCCTATTCTTTGAGGCAAATCAAATTCAAGACAATGATGTAAATTAATAAACCTTGATGAATGCTTGATTATGTTTGGTGTTACTAACGAGGTTGTCATCTGTAAGAAATGCAAATTGAAAATATCGATTTTGATGAAGATACTTTGGCTTGCCTACTCCAGATGGTCCGATTAAGCAAAAATTGCAAAACATACAAGATAAGCTCACTAAAAGAATGTTGATATGGGAATGCCTATCTCAAGGAGGCAAATAAGTATTTGTTAAAATTCATTGCTCAATCTTTGCCTACATACATTTAATAAGTGTCTTCAAATTACCTTTGGGTTGTGTGATGGCCTCAGTCAAATGGTCTGCAACTATTGGTGGGCTTGAGGAAATAGAAGAGTAGTACACACCGAAAAGTCATGGGAACAAATTATCAAACTAAAATGAATGGGTGGCCTTGGCTTCCAAGACTCTTGACTTTTCAATATGGTGTTGCTTTCTTGCCAAGCATGGTGCCTACTGACTATCCCATGTAGTTTATGTGCCAGAACTAAGTACTATCCTCACAAGAGGCTCGAGGATATGGTATTCACTGAAAATCCCTCGTATTCATGGCAAAGTATATCTCATAGTCTTGATTTGCTCAAAAAAGGGTTTAAGATGAATCAATACCAATGGTACTAAAGTTATGATCTGACGGGACCGATGGATACTTCGGAAGCCTAATTTCAAGATCTTCTCCCTTAAAAGCAGTTGTCGCCTTCACTAGGTATATGAACTCGTGAACTTGAATGGGACATCGAACATTTGCCGGTATTTTCCACTCGATGCCGAAGAGATTTTGAAGATCAAGACCTTCGATGGAAATCCTGACGATTTCATTGCCCGGCCTTGTGAGAAATCTAGAACTTCACTATCTGTAGTGCCTACTATCTCACTTTTAAGAAATGTACCAAGTCGATCAATGTGCATCCAGTTCCGTGCCTAATGGTAACTGGACTATGGGGTCGGCCATATGCTACAATCTGATCCATGGTGAAATTTTTCTCCTGCATACTTGCAATAGACTCTTCCGACCTGGCTTCTAAAACACTCTAGGAACCTCAAACCCTCTGATGATTGCCCGCTTGTGGTGCGAAGCATGAATATCATATAATGCATTGTGCAAATGCACTTTGCCTCGAGTCTTGTGGCATTCTATGGCTAGAACTTGGAGATTGTACGTCGTCGACCTAAAAAATATTGGACCGGAGTGGGTGCTCCATACTGCATGTGAGATGCCAAAGCACCAAGGGTGAAATTTCTTATGCTACTTTAGAAGATTTGATATTATCCAAAATGAGATAATTCATTCGACGCCACCAACTTATGTATCAAACATGCTACTTTGTTGCCATGTCTCATTTCTAATGTTGTGGTTGAACAGGGTCAAGATCATGATGTGGTAAAGGGGAAAGATGTCAACACTGGGCTTGAATCTTTAGCTCGCAATCATATAAATTAAATGTGTTTAGATATACAACTTCTTCAATGAATTATATCTAAAAGAACCTCTCATTTAATATGTTTCGTGAGAGAGTAGTTTTCTTGGTTTCGGTGTTAAGACCTATATATAGATTAAGATGTAGCAATACTCCCCTTCATTAAATATGGTGGCAATCCAGATTTTTACCGAAGTGACATGTTTTTATCTATATTACGCATTAGAGCATTGGGACTGCCCTAATTACTCCTACCCGAGGTTCGGCTGGATCCTTTGACTTATCAAGGGATGTCAGGGTAGCTACAGTAGCCTGCCATTCCTTCCTTGCATTCCATGAACAGTACTCTAAACAAATATTTACTAACAACTAAGTGTGGCTATATTTCCCTCTAACTAATGGCATGACAAGGTGCTACATCTCCCGGGCAAAGGTACAATTAATTAACTAGGTATACCATAAACCGTACACCATCAAGTTTTTTGCATGATATGCACCGGTAAATTGCTTTCTCCTAAGCAAATAGCCAAGCAACGAAAACTGATAGTGTTGGGGATCCCAGATACAGTAGTACAACAAGCATTCATAGACTCTTTCTCGCATAAAAAGAATAGTTTGTTTATGGATATTTCACATGGACTAGAATGTTTAAGAGGCTCTTTACAATACCCTGGTACTCCATAAAGAGATTTAGAGTAACAATCGAATCAAACTTTCATTTAAAAGATATGTTATACTTTTCATCGAACACCACATGATTTCTCGTCATGTCTATCTGACCAGAGGTCCCTTTTCATCTTGATCGAAAATACCCCTGCCGTCTCCTCTCCAGATGGAATAATGGCATGACAAAATCATGTTTTGAATTGGTGTACCTAGTATTTGGTCGCTAATACAATGTGAAATGACAAGGATCTAAGCAAGCTTCTGGACATCACCGTGGTGACCAATGACGTTGAACTGGTGCTACACATGAGTACTATATTAAACATTCCTGGCAATCGAACTCGTTAGTATTCTTGATGGCATGTTGGTAGTTCATCACTTTAAGGAATTCGTTTATGCAGTTCGTGATAGCATGTTGACAATTAGACATGGATCATTGGATTAAACTTTGGTGTTTGGTTTGCAACCACACTTATGGCAAGATTATTTTCCTGTATTTTAGGCCTCACGTGTAATTTACTTGGATATGTGGCAAGAAATGCCTCAAGTGTGGTAAACTCTGTCACCAGTTTGATCGGCTATCCTTAGGCATGTATGGCAAGAAAATATGGCAAAAACTGTAAAACTTAGTATATAAGCTAAACATACCCGTGATCTTATATAAGTTGGCCATCTGATACCTGCTTGTAGTGCAGGACGTCATGCAAAAATGTTCATCAAGGGCGAGGAGATAAGAAGAGCGGACAAAGAAGATGTCCTCCGCTCCGAAGCCTAGGCCAGGACGTCCTCAAGGCAATGCGGCAACAACTTGATCTTGAGTATCTCGTCAAAGTCGAGCGGCATGAAGTCTCGACATAGAAATTCAACATTCCATGCATCCTTCTCGGTGAGGATCTCATACACCCGGATGAGGCGGAAGTTTCCACGTGCAGAAGTCGGCCGGTACAACGTTGCCCGTGGTAGCCACGGGTCGCACCAGATTGAGACCTACTTGTCGGCGCCAATTGTCACAACAGGCCCTTCTTTAGCATGTTCGAACTGTGTTGGGTTGTCTGCTAGGTAGACGAAGCATTTCCCGCGAACAGGATATCCTCAAGGCGACTGTTAGGATAATATTTGGCCTTTTACCTAAGCACACAATCTATCGTACATAGTGAGTAGGCACTAGGCTTGGCAAGCTAGCAAAACTTGGTTGAACATCCAAAAAATCCTGAAATCCGAGGACACCCATGTGCTTTGGTTGGTTAAGAGACTCACATGAATTCCAATGCGTCTTACATTTGTTGTTTGTCGACCATAGTCGGTTGTTCCCCACCATGCATGTAAGGTCATCGCGCACAAACATGGAGAGTTAAGACCCCGCGTATGTAGGAATGGCCTGATTGACCACTTTTGGTCGGGGCCTATTTACCCACTAGTGAACTTTTCTTGTAAATTTTGAATCTTCTTCATTGAGACCCCGGGTATGTAGGAATGGTCTGATTGACCACTTCTGATCAAGACCTATTTACCCTACTAGTGATTTTTTCTTGTGAATTTGAATTTTCTTCATATGCATGCGACCATCTGGTGTATAAAATTCCATGAACCTGGCTTCAAAATCTATACTATCAAATTGTAAAACACGACGTACTTCTTGTTGAGCAAGGGGAGTCAATTAGGTCCAAACATGATGGGGCATTTGGCATGATCTATGACTTGCCCTATTGCCAACACATAACCACAAATGGTTCCTTGACATATATGTAAAAACAAGAGTGTGTCCTCGATGAAGAGAAGATGAACACCCCGAGCGCACGAGTGCACCCCTTCACTGGCTCAATGGCGTTCACCAACACACCTTGTCCTAGGAGAGCGGAAAGATCACCAATCATAAAGAGGAATACAAAAGGAGAGATGAAATCACCTGATGTAACCTACATGACCGAGGGAACGAATCCAAAAGGGCTCATTCATAACAAATGACTGGGTTATCATTATGATAGAAAAGCATGCTCCGTGATACGAGATTGGTTTTCAGAAATGTTTGTGGGCATATGCTCGCGTGGGATCTAATTTTAAAGATCACGTTATGAGGAACACATCGGTGAAACCGATTTTGATTTAGACGCTTGGGGTCTAAAATAATGCAATTTAAAATTTCAAAATATGTCCATTATGGCCGATTATCTGTTTTGGCTCTATGTCACTTTGTGTCTGTGAAGAAAGATAAGACCACACTTACACGTAGAGAAATAGAAGTGTGAGATGAGAGTTGTCATACCCTCATTTTGAGTTGTAAAAGGCACGAGCACGCTAATACTCCCTCGGTCCTAAAATTCTTGTCTTAGATTTGTATCTAAATAAATATAAAACAATTTTTTGGGACTAAGGTAATAAAATGCTACGAAAACCTTCAATCAGTTTCTATCCAAATATAGGCCCCTGTCCATACTAATAAATCCATGCCTTTGTTAGGGTTAAAAACGAAATGTGTGGCCGCTTTGTGTGAGAAAAAAAACCCTATAATACTCAACCACTCGCAAGCGCCGCTTCCCCGTGTGCGCCTCGACTCTTCCCCGCCCTCCGTCCCGCCTCCACCCCCGAATTCTCCCCCCTTCCCGCCCACCCAACGCTCCTCCGCCCCCATGGCCTCGCCGGCGAAGCGCCCGAAGCACTCGTCGCCGGGGAAGCACCAGGAGATGCCGCCGCCCCCGGAGGAAGGCCCCGCGGAGGATCCCCGCGTGCTCCTCCGCCGCCGCTGGGAGTTCGCCTCCGTTCTCCACTTCCTCCAGGTGAGTGCGGATTCGTCTAGGGTTTCCGTTTCCCCTTTTGCCATCCTGTTGGTTTTCCGCTTCGCGTCGGCGTAATCGGGTTCGGATTTGCAGGTCTTCGAGCCGGTGATCGAGGCGAACCTGGGGCTCTCGGCCGACGAGATCGAGACGGCGCTCATCACCAACAACGAGGACCTCGCTCGCATCCACATTGCCCTTTTGAAGGTTTTCATCGCCCGCATAATTTTTGTGCTGAGTTTGCCTGGGTCGTGGGTCGCAGAGCGCGTGCAAGCACTTTGCTGGTCTGATTTGGTCCGGCCAACAGTGCGATTGATTGTTTGCGCAGATATCAGATGCATCGTGGCATGTCTAAATAGTCTAGGTTTGGAGTGCCTAGTATGCTTTGCTTTAAGCTGATGCAATCTGATTCACACACAAAAAAACTAAAAGCTGATGCAATCTCTAAAAAAGATTTAGCATTTATTTTCCTTATAATTTTTGTTTTCTATCACGTAAACCGATTACTGTGAACATTAGGTATTCATGTTAATTTTTGTGAAACAAGGTGGCCCGATTGGTTTCATATTCTTGTTATGAATGTGTGCTTGAGACTTTGGAATTATTACCAGGCGCCAATATATCTGGCATAGAGCTAAAACAGCATCTTATTGACTGATCAACGTCTTTCACCAAGTCATCAAGATGTCTGTCTACCTCTTATTTTCTAAACTAAATTACTGCTCTTTTATGTACTCAAGTTTCATACCTGTCATTCCAGAAAATATGTTGCCAAGTGCAGATTTTCTACCAACTATATGTCTATAGTACCTGTGTCTTAGTCTGACTAAGACAATTCAATTTTGTAAAAATCTCTGCGGTCATATTTCCCCCCGATCTTCTAGTGCAGTCGGCATTTCTCAACAGGACATGTGTGGGGCATTTTCATTGCTTCTGTATTTGTACCAAATGTTTGTGTTGCTTATTGTATAATACATGGTCTACGCATCTGCAGAAAGCGATTTTATGTCCCTACAACTATTTTAGTTTGGTACATTTTGCTTCTGACACAATGAAGTATCACCTTTTTTTTGTCGCACGATGCCATGTTTTGATGTTGTTCAGTACTTATAGTGGTCAAATGTATCAGGGAATACCACCAGTTAACAAAAAACTCAAACTCAATGTTGATGATGGATGGGTGATAGCAACTGCCAAGAAACTATCCGACTGGTGGTCATGGGTAGGTTGCTAGTACATATTGCTTGGCCTTTTTACTAATGTAAATAAAATAGATTACCCCAGGCCTTACTAAGTTTTGGTTTCAGGTCGCTGAAGGGGCAAACCCGTTCGAAAAAAATCGTGGGTATGCATCATCATATTGTAAATAAGGCTCTGTGTGTTGTACTCTTTATTGATTTTTCATAACTATAACCCTTTACTCTTTATTGATTTTTCATCACTATAACCCTTTACTCTTTATTGATTTTTCATCACTATAACCCTTTATTGGTGCAGTAAGGAAGTTGAGACGTTTAAGGAGCAGGATCCAGTGAACCGTTTATTTATACTCAAAGCGCTTTGTGAAGTTCGCTTAGAGGTATTGCTTTTGTGAGACATGTTCTTAATTGCTGAAGTTTTAGCCAGCTGAGCATTTACACATGTTAAATATCAACAAGTTTCCTTTAGTGTTTTACACATGGTAGATTGATATTATTTTTTCTATATTTCAGCAAAATGATGCAGTATGCTACATAACTGATGAAATGAAGAAAGGAGTTAGTATTGGCAACTTTAGGAAAGATAAGTTAGGGAGTGCTAGTGATGGAGCTATATACTGGTCAGTATTCCTCTTTCCTTTTAATTACATTTTCCATAATCTATCATCTTCGGTCACTCCAATTCGCATTTGAGTATTTTGGTATTACTATAACAGTAAGCTCAGACAGAAAGGTCTTGTTACCCTAATGGGAGGAAACCTATATGCCCATTCCATAAATTTTAAACCCTTCCATGCACACGTCGGCCACGACAGGGGCGGGGGGTGCTCATTTAGTAGTCTTTACTCAAGCTCACTTCTTAAATCCGTTTCTGCATATTCCAAAATTGCAATCACAACTTCCAAATCAGAAGTTGATGCAATCTTTGATATTCATGGCTTGACTCAAGATTATTAAGTCGTCGCATTGTCGCCATTTTGTCTGGGTGCTCTGACGTGGATAACTGGGAGCGATGCCCAGGATTTATCAGTTAGGTGGGTGCCCAGAAATTAATGGTGTCGCCTCAGCTAACTGTGTCACTTCACCAGGGGGAATTGATGGCGTAAACTTGAGTTTTGGCACAAGAATGGGTGACATTGGATCTGGGCGGGACGCCACTGGTGTGTCCGATTCGCTCGCGGACAGAGACGGGGAGCTGTGCAGCTGCTGGAGCTCGTCGTGGCTCACCGGCCACGGGGCTGCTGGAGTGGCAGTGGGGATGGGGTTGTTGGCTGTAGGGGCGGCATGACGGGCATACAGGGAAGAGACTGAGCTGGGGATGCGGTAGAAGGGAGCTAGGTTGGAGGGAGAGGCTGAGAGGCACAGAGAGCTGCTAGGGTTTCTGTTAGCTTATGTAGTCCAGGTTGTTGGGCCTGATAAGGATTTACTCCTCCATCCTTGGTATTGCCCTTCTTGGTTTTCAAATACCCACCTACTGTATCTCTAATATGACACATACTCTTCATTTAAAGTGATGCTGGGTTGGACCTTGAATCTTTTCATCTCGTGTTTGTTTTCTGTCCATTGCACATTCCAGGAAAGTAATTGATTGTCCCCTTTGTATCTTTTGTTGTCTTGCTGACACTTCTTAATTTTTCTGCTTGAAGGTATGTTGGGGACTCAACTATTGGACATAGATTATACAAAGAAGATGTATTGGTTGGTTTTAAGAATAACTGGAAGGGGAAGGATGGCCGTTTGACAAAACCAGTTACCAATATTCAGTGGGAAACAGTTGCAACTAACCTTAATGAGTTTCTTGAGATATCAGTTACGTTTCCTGCTGAGATGTTCTTCATGTGCATTTCACTTTTTAGTACCGATATTTGACATGTGATGTTTACAGGAGAAGTTATGCAGCAAAGGTCGATCTGAAGCTACCATTGGGGAGCATCTTAAGGAAAATATTGTTCCAGCTGTGGAGAAGTTCCAGAAGGTAAGTTCTACCCTAGTTGCATTTTTTGTTATGTTTGCATCTATCTATCCTTGGCAACGGATTTTACTTTTGCGCTGATGGTTTAGCACAGCATTTTTACCTGTTCTTTAACTTGCAGAAGAAAGAGAGGGACTTGAAACGTCGGCAGCAGAAGAATGAGCGTTTGGAGCGTTTAGCTTTTGCTAATGTTTTCCAAACCCGTTCATTGCGCGAACGTAAAGCTGTCAGCTACGATTACTGTAAGGAGCATTTCTATTCCACAACCTCAGCTACAGATGAAAAATAAAACACACTCTAAATTTCCAGCAGTAGATGAATAATTGCAATTTTAATGAAACCTTGTCACAATTGTTCCTTACATTGGCAATATCTTTTGGCTTCACGGCCTGCAGCTTGGTTGTTATATTAAAACTCGTGTTCTTTTGGCATCCCTCATTTATGTAATCAAATTTATGCATTTATGAATATGTTTTACTGGTTCTGATAGTCAGAGGCAAATTAGGGGAGTTGGAACACTGATTCTACTGTATTTGTTATTTGCAATATGTGATGTAGGTTGCTTCCACTATGTTCCAGTTTTGTAGAAGTTTATATCTTGACCGTTAATTAAAAATATTTATATTTTGTGATCACCTGCTATCCTTTTGACATTGACACCATGTGTTTATTTTCTGTGCAGCTGATTATGATCGTCGCATAAACGAGGCAATAAAAGCTACAGCGTAAGTTCAAACAATTCCACTGCTGTTTTCCCTTAGTTTCTTAGTAAATACTATATTGGTGCATATGTGAAAAGAATCTACCTACTTGGATGCAGGAAAGGAAAGGAAGCTGATTCACGCAAGGAGGCGGCGAAAAAGGAAAAGCAAGTTCCTCATCAGGCAGACAACAAAACTGATATAGGTGCTGACATCGAGCATAATGAAGACAGAGAACAGGAGGATGGCAAGGAGGACCTAGACGATCTTAGTTCTGGCGACGATGAAGTCTCAGACTATGATGACAAGGATGACGGCTCCTCCAGCAGCGATGGAGACACTGATGCTTCTGACTCCCACGAGAGCAACTCGGATGAGGAGGTTATTGTACCACGCAAGAGGACCCGCCTTGCTGCCCGGGCTCTTGCTAGCAAGCAGTTTCGACCAGGGGTTCGTCGGAGTCGAAGAAACATGAAAGGTTCTGATGAAGAGATGGTGCACCCAGGGGAGGTGACTCCTGAAGCTATGACAAAGAAAACAACGAGGCAAAGACCGACGCCCATCTCCAAGCAGTTCTCTATGTCAGGCTCTGAAGATGGCTCTGAAGAAGATCATCATTCAGAGTCAGCTGCAGATTCCGAGGAGGAACCTGAAGATGGCTCCAAAGATGATCATCATTCAGAGTCGGCTGCAGATTCTGAGGAGGAACCTGAAGATGGCTCCAAAGATGATCATCATTCAGAGTCAGCTGCAGATTCCGAGGAGGAACCTGAAGATGGCTCCAAAGATGATCATAATTCAGAGTCAGCTGCGGATTCTGAGGAGGAACCTGAAGATGGCTCCAAAGATGATCATCATTCAGAGTCAGCTGCAGATTCTGAGGAGGAATCTGACTCTGAGTCGTCTTAGAGATGAGTGTCTGTGCATCTCTTTTGCATTTTGTGCTATGGATGGAAGGAAGTCGGCGAGTTCGATAGGTTTAGGGCCCTCGCCGGCTTCCACTTATACCAGCTCAGGGTAGTGGGAGTCAGACAGACAATACCCGAGTTTTATCTTCTCTTTTCTTGGCGAAGAATTGCCTGTTTGTCT
Organism: Triticum aestivum; assembly: GCF_018294505.1. Lineage (NCBI taxonomy): Eukaryota > Viridiplantae > Streptophyta > Magnoliopsida > Poales > Poaceae > Triticum > Triticum aestivum. The sequence goes on from NC_057802.1 coordinate 74,413,954, forward strand.
TCAGAGTCGTGGGAAATACCTGTGTATGCTTTGTTGTTGTGATTGTACATACTTGTCGTGTTGCCCGACGGTTCACTTAAGTTATGTTTTATGAAACTTTAAACTGATCAAGCATGACCCGGCTTATGATGCATGCTGTTGCAAGGGTTACTAGGGTAAAGGTAAAATAGGGTTTTTTTTCTTCTTCTTTTGTTTACCAAAAAAAGAACGGTAGTGCTGACGAGGAAGGACAGATAAGGGCATGTACAACGGGGGCATCATCCTGGTACTGCCTCAACTCTTAAACTAATCAAAAAGTAATGAAGCCACCATTTTAAAAAAATTCTTGCCTCAACTCTTAAACTAATCAAAAAGTAATGAAGCCATCATTTTGAAAAAAAATTGGCCAATGGAGGCCACACTATGCAGCGGACCCACTGTCCTTGACATGCATAGCATTCTTTTTCTGCAGCATGCCTTTTCTTCCTTTCTTCACTTTTCACACCTAAGAGACCGGCTCTTCTGCAGGCTACACTTGCTACTGCGAGGCTATACCTTTCAGTCCGAACCTAGTTCGGATCCTACGTGTACCTGCGGGGCAACAGGCTGAGGCTACCCATTGGCCATGCCCTACGCGTCGCCTCAACCTGATGCTCCGCAGAGCCAGGTAGGCTCGGATGCCACGGTGGTGGTTCGGCTAGTGCTCCGCAGATGTCAGGGGATCCTGCAGAGGAGCCGGTCTCTCCGAGAGAAAAAGTAGAGGCGAGGTGAAAAGGAGAGGAAAGAGGGAAGGAAAGCAACGACAGCGACTCACAGTAAGAATTGCGGGCTCACGTCATGAAACCACTGATGCATTGGATGCCTGTTGAAATAAACGATGGTCTCAGCTCTGTTGGCTGGCGTGGATGGGCTGGGGCAGCACCAAGGTGCTGCCACTAAGAGGCATGCTCCCTCCGCAAGGACAAACATTGGGGGAGGGGGAAGAGAGGCGCTAGTGGTGGAGGATGTGTGTCTCGTGGAGGAGCCCAATGGCAGAGGAGGAAGCCCCTGCCGCAAGGGGTATGGAGCAGGAACAGTGTCGAGACGCCCGCTCAACGCTGCTTCGATTGGAGTGAAACGTACATAGGTGGTAGTTGCCCGTACCCGGACTCCCTCCCCAGGAAAAAATGTGATTGTGGGCAGGTGGGTTCTTCTCTTGGTGAAAGCCAGCGAGGATGTGGTTTCCTCCGACCCTGCTCGTTGCTTCGGCGGCGGGTGGTGGAGGGGATCCCATTCCTTTCATGTGGTATTTTCATAGATGGAGCTTTCGTATGGTGGGGCCGGAAGGATGAGGACAATTCCATGTCAAATAAACTTGTCTTGGTTTTCTCCAATGCTCCTCGCCATGACGACACTCTCCATGACGGCGTTGAGAAGTTGATGGCCTCGTCTTCTCACCGTCCGGTTGGGGCGGTGAGATTAGGTTTCTTTTCCTCTCCATTTTCTCAAGCTGGATTGGTGCTTCAACGGTTGCGGCTCTTGCGCTTTTCTTGGACTATGTCTATGGGATGCGAGTATGCGACGGTTTTGTGTTCAGGTTAGCACGAGATGTACCCCAGTCGACATGACGCAGTGACATGTCCCTTAACATGGTTGACTTCAAAAGTCTTTTATGACGATGGTGTTAAGCGCCTAGGGGGCACTGGATTTTTTGTTTCTTTTAAAATGGCAGAATTTCTGCATTCATTAAGAAGAAAAGAGTTGCTCAGTTAATTAAGGAAAAACCGAACGAAAACCACATTGTCTAGTTAATTACGAAGAATCGAGCGAAAACCATCACAACCACTAAGCGGCACACCTACCATTCCAAAGAGGACCCCGTCGAGACAGTATGCAGACGTCATCGGCATCGCTCCTCTGGAGGCGGCATCGCCATCCCTAAACTCTGAGCAAACGACTTCGACTTCGGCGATCGTTAACACAACCCACACCGTAGCGGATGCGTAAAGCTAAATGAAAATCTGCGCCATAACTCAGCCACCTGTAACCAGATAGCGCAGTTTCGACTCCGACGGAGAACTTTGAAGGACAAAACCAGGCACGGCCAGCGCCACGAAAGATCGCCGAACAGGCCACCAACACCGGTCATCGTATACCATAGGGGCCCGCCACCGCGGTTTCGACTCCACAAGAACAAACAAGCCGAGGCAACTCCATAAGGTCCCGCCACCGCAGTTTCGACTCCACAAGAACAAACAAACCGAGACAACTCCATAGTGCTCCGCCACCGCGGTTTCGACTCCACAAGAACAAACTAACCGAGACAACTGTTAGTTTTGGTGTATGCATGGATATCTACGACCCTCATCCTCCATCAGGGCGGCACTGGATATTGGCTGCAACCGTTAGTTTTGGTGTATGCAGGGATTTGTACGGGCCTTCTTATTCTATGTCCTGGGTCCTTAGCATAGTTTTCAGGACATTTGTCAACTCTTAATTTCTCTTGAAGTTGTTGCGTGTGTTTGTACTTATATTTTGATTGTTGATTAATAACGCCGATAAGTACCAAACGGATTTGACCATGGCAATGAATATTTTTTGGTGGTAATTTATATTTGTTTGCCAGTTGATAAGCATGATAAATCCGCCCGTGGCAAATTGAATTTTTTGTGGTAATTTATATTTATTTTCAAGTTGGTAAGCATGATAAATCCGCTCGCCTTCAGTTTGTTTTTTGCCAGAAAATTGCCGCGCTTGCCAATTAAACTAGCCATCCTCGCGTCAACTAAAATTATAATAAAAGGCATTTGATTTGTCATGGTCAAAAATCTGACATTCGGATTTTATCATTTCCGTTGATTAATGATGCGCGCGGTTTACTGAAAAAACGCTCCTCCAATTGCAATCGCCACGTCGGCAGTGGCGCTTAGGCTTAACGATCTTGGGCAGGATTGGGAGACGTCAACCTAGTTCTTCAATTAACTGGTCCTGACCACGAGCATGTCAAGAGACCTTCAGAACGAACATGAATGAAACGACACGAACATGAATGAAACGACACGAACAGGCGATTCACCTACGAATTTAACTGATTATACAGAGATACAGAAGTAATAGAATCTCTTTTCTTTTCCTCGCTAAAGATTTATACAAAGATGAAGCGACACGAACATGAACTCTCCTATCCGCCGTCCGTCGACCGACCGGTCGATCAGTGCACGAGGTAGGTGACGGCAAGCGCGGCGGCCATGAGCAGGTACGCCACGGCCTGGTCGACCCTCCTGCCGTCGCCGGCCACGGCCGCCAACCCCTCCGCCTTCCTCGCCCCGCCCTGCGCCGCGCCGGCAGCGGGCACGTCGACGTTCGCCGCGCGAGCCATCGCGTGATGACCGATGAACGACCCGCTCACAAGAATCGGCTCGACCGACGGTATGCCGGGTCCTTCCCTGGTGAGCCGACGAAGAAGAAAGAAGATCTGGATCCGGGCTGTGGGTGTTGGTCGTGGCCAGTTTGTGCTTGGTGGAGAGGCGGTGGATCTGGCGTGTTTATATAGCGGGATAGGATTTGGGAGGGTATTACGGGCCGGATTCCCGGTCAAACGTGCCTGCCTGCCGGCCTTTTGCTTGGGCGCGTAAAAGTCGTTTGCTCGGAAGCTTCTGCGGTGTTTCCACGTGGCTGAGACGAGGATGCCGCGTCCAAATCGAATCAGCTCGGCTTTGGCTTTTGGCCAAGCGTCACCGATGAGAACTTCTAGTAGACTAGACTAGTCATCGTCGAGATAAGTTTTTTTGAACCAATCATCAAGATAATTAAAACTGTTAAAATATGTACGAAAGAAAAAATAGAAGGTAGTCGTACTAGAAGAGGTGGACTGGTCTGGTCGCCTTGTGGTGCAAATGATGCACTAGCCGTAGTTCACGTATTTAGACTTCGCGAAAAAACTAAAGTAAGAGTAGGGAAAAGGTGTGGCTAAACGTAGTACGCCACCTTATCTATTGACCTCGTTTTTGTTTCTCCCAAACGAGAAAAATGCATGGAATTCAAACTTCTCGGGTCAACGATAGGGTCACGATGTATATAAATCCGACTGGGGTTGTTCATTTTTCCAATACGGAATACATATAAAGCAAAATGAATGAACCTCCACTCTAAAATATGTCTATATACATCCAAAAAAATTTATATTTAAAAACGGAAGGAGTAGTATTTATTTCTTCTCTATATTTCTTTATTTGATTCCTTTTTTTCATCATTATTCGAGTACAAAGAAATGTAAACAATTTTCATCATTATAGATGGAAGGTTACGTTAAACTTCACGTAAGTCTAGAATTATCGGGTGAACGCCCAGATGTGTGTCTCCACAAGGCCATTTGTCAGAGTTCCAAACCTTATTATTTTTCCTCCAATTTTAAACTAGTTTCTTATGGGTTCTGTTTGGTTCTTCCGGCTTTTGCATGGATTTACTTTTCTTTTTCTCTCACCCTTTCTCTTTCCTTTTTTTCATTTAAATTTTCATTCTATATTTGTACACATGAATATTTTTTGAAATACTCTAGCATTTTTAACACACTATGAACATTTATCAAATACATGGCAAATGAATATTTCCCAATACATTTTTTTATTTTTCTAAATTGTTTTTATCATTGTAGGAAAATATCATCAAATCAAACTTCTAAATAATAACAATAAAAAACCTCTAAGCTTATTGGGTGCGCTTTTTTTTGAATAAAAAGGTAGATCATTTTTTACCTTATGCATTCAAAACGGGCGGAAAACCCGGATGACCAAAGTCATTTACATGAAGGTGATGTTAACGCCGTACAAAGGAGTACAGCAGGCCATCACCAGACCTAGTGTGATACAGAGTTGGAGATAGATAAAAGTAAGACAACATGCAAATTAAGTTGGAGTGAAAGCGGCTGCCCAATCCAACATGCACTGCCTAATATGCTGCGGGGCACGCAGGCTCCAAAACTTGAACAGCTCAATGACTCTAGTGTATACTTGGCGCTCCTGCCAAAAGGATCCTTCGAAGACTCGAGCGTTCCTGGCGTTCCAAAGGGTGACCGCACACGCCGCGAAAAGAATATGCCACATTTTGCCATGCAGCGCCTTCGGCTGATCTGAACATAAATAAAGTTCAGGTTCTGTGGAAGATGTGGCCAACTCCTGCAAGCCTAAATTGGACCATAACGCTTGTGCAAGTTTGCATCTCAGCAAAATATGGCTCATTGTCTCCGCCGCTAGACAAAGATCACAGCCATTGTGCGAAGCAATTTTATCCCAATTCTTCCTCACCATGTTATCTCTGGTGTTGTGTCTGTCCCGGAGTGCAATCCACAGAAAGATGCGATATTTGTGTGGTATGATTCTATCCCAAATGAGCTTGGCTGGCATATAGAGTTTGCCTCGAAAAGTGAAAAGCTTGTAGAAATAAGGAGTGCTCAAGCTCTTGCCAACGAGCAGCGGCATTCTGGTGTCAACTGTATTAACCTGGGGCAGCACATAGCTCAAGATTTCAGCAAGGGCTGCCAGTTCTTGTGTGGCCGTGTAGGAGAGATTTGGATGAAGCTGGATGTTCCATTGACCGTCTCTGAACTGTGAAGCAACTGTGCAAAACTGGGCCACATCGAAAGTAAAAAGCGTCGGGAAAACAATCATGAGCTGACCACAGTCCAGCCAGAGATCATACCAGAAGGCAATGCTTTGGCCGCCCCCAGTTTGCATTTGGAAGCTTCCATAACCATCTGCATTGTGGATCTAAAACCTTTCCAAACAGCAGTATCTCGATTGTGAGGGGTCCAGGATAGTTCCTTCTGACAATATGCCTGCGCGAACCAACTGTAACACGACACATCCTCGTGTTGCAGAACTTTTGCCATAAACTTGCATATCAAGGCCTTGTTGTGTGCTGCAAGGTTGCGCACCCCCAGTCCTCCATTCTCTTTTGGGAGTGTGACCACATCCCAAGCGACAAGGCACTGTCCCCCCTTGGCCTTATCCTTCCCTTGCCAAAGAAACCCCCTCAAAATTTGATCAACTTTCTCCAAGGACTGACTCGGCCACAAGAAGCAGCCCATGTAATAACTAGGGATTGCCGCCAAAACTGCATTAATCAAGGTTAGACGCCCCCCCAGGACAGAAAAGTTGCAAGCCAACCAGACAAGCGCTTGTCCACCTTCTGAATCACAGGCATTAACAGTCCGTGCGGTATCTTGTTAAGAGAGAGTGGTAACCCCAGGTAGGTGCAAGGGAAGGCTGCAGTCTGACAATTCAGAATCTCAGCAATACCTTGACAGGTGTGCTGGTCCAATCCAACTGGAACAAAAGTACTCTTGTGATAATTGATCTTTAGACCAGTAAAATTGCTGAAGTCTTCCACAATCCGCTTGATAATGCCTGCTTGTTGGACATCTCCTCTCAAGAGAATGAGCGTGTCATCCGCGTATTGCAGAATTGGAAAAGGCCCGTCGGCTCCCAACGGATGCACTAGGTTCTCCTCCTGATACTCCTTCTGGCAGAGCTGTTGTAGGATATCTGCGACCAAAATGAAAAGGTATGGAGACAGGGCATCCCCTTGCCGTAGGCCACACTTTGATAGGATCCTTTCGCCGGGAGTGCCGTTGATAAGAATTCTGGAGGAACTAGAAGCTAGGATATCATCCACCCATCGGATCCATCTGTCCCCAAAGCCCCTTGTTGCAAGGATTTGTTTTAGAGCCTCCCAGCTAACACTGTCAAACGCTTTTTGAAAATCAAGCTTCAGCACAACCATTGGCGCTTTCCTCTTCCTGGCTTGCTGTACTAACTCGGCTGCCAGTGCAAAATTTTCAATAATGCAATGTCCTCGGAGAAAGCCAGATTGGAGGGGGTGGATGAGAGTCTGGATCAGTCTCTGTAACCGCACTGCCAGCACTTTGGTGACAAGCTTCGGGACACTATGAACTAAAGAGATTGGCCTGAAGTCCTTTATATCTGTTGGATCTTCTTTTTTTTGGAAGAAGCACAATGTTGGCGGTGTTGATGCCGAGTAGGTCACTGCTAAGCTCATAAACTCTTGGAAAAACCCCAGCAAGTCCTCCTTCAACAGCCCAAGAAAACTTTTGTAAAATTCACTTGTGAACCCATCTGGCCCTGGGCTCCTGTTGCTTGGCGTGTTCTGAATTGCTGCTGCAATTTCGCCCCAAGAGAAAGGTGCCTCCAGTGCAGACAGGTCGACTGGATCATAAAGGTGGGAGGGGTCCAGAACTGGCATTGAGGCCGAGCTTTCTCCAAAAATGTGTGTGAAAAAATCAGTTGCAATTCGCAGCTTGTCTTGATCCCTGAAGAAATATGTGCCATCTTTAACCAGGAGCTTGATTTTGTTTCTGCGGTGTTGGCAGTTAGCCATTGCATGGAAGAACCTGGTATTCTCATCTCTCAAGGTACAACCTCTTATTTGTGCTCTTCTCTTCCAGAAACTAGTCTGCCATAGTATCAACTGTTGCGCCTTCAGGTTGGCGTGATTTCTGAGGGCAACCTCTATCCTCGAAAGGCGCCTTCTTTCCTCAACTGTGTCCATGTACTGGACAACATGCTTGCAATTGGCAAGGGTGTTCTGCATCGGTGGTTTGGTGCGTTCCCATGCTCGAATTGCAGCCCTCAATCTTCTAAGCTTGAAGTTGATCAAGGTTGATAGAGAGGCGAAGGTTCTGGTTCCTTTCCTCCAGCTCTGACTGATAATATCCCTGAGCTCTGGTATGTGCAGCCAGTGATTTTCAAACCTAAAGAAAGGGCTTTTGGTAGCCTCCCTTGAGAACTCCACACCTATAAGCACATGATCCGATGTTGTAGCAGGTAGAGCAGCAACTGTTGTGTTGACAAAGCCCAGATTCCATTCCGCATTCACCAAAACTCGATCTAGCTTGATTAGAGTGGGTTCCTCTCGCTTATTGGACCAAGTGAAGCTTCTGTTAGTGATATCAATGTCATCAAGAGCATGCTCTCTAATCTATGAGTTGAACCTGTCCATTAGTGCCCAATTCTTCCTTCCTTGTGACTTTTCATGCGCAAACCTATACATGTTGAAATCACCCAAGATGATCCAGGACCCAGTAACCTGCTCGGCTGTTTGAGTCATAACTGCAAAGAAATCGTCCCTCTCCTCTTCATCACATGGGGCATAGACTGTGGAGAGAACAAAACCGTCATTATTGCTTCTGGACTGGAAACTGACTGTTATGCCGAACCGGTGTTTTGCCATTTCTAAACCGTGCAACACGCTGTCATCCCAGGCCACAAGCAATCCGCCTGCAGTGCCACAAGCTGGCATGTAGATGAAAGATTTGTGGTTTACAGGGAGGAAGGATGCTGCCTTCATCTTGTCCACCACCTGCAATTTAGTCTCCTGCAGGCATATAACGTTCGATCGGCTAGAAAAGAGTGCATCTTTGACTAATGAGCATTTGTCGGAGTCACCAAGTCCCCTAACGTTCCAATTAGCAATCCGCATATATGAAAGAACAGTCAGCTACAGAAGAAACAACCGGCACAGCTGGCTTGCGGAGGCGGTTCCAAGAGGAAAGTCTACTGACTTGATAGATAAACTGCTCAAAAGAGCTTACAAAGCTTAAAAAGCAACAACTAATGCAGTGGTGGGATGCAGTACAATGCAGATACAGGGCCCAACAGGACCAAACACTAATATGACGAGCTACAAAGCAACACTTATGCAGAGATAAACAACCCTTGGGGAAGGCTCTAGCAAGGCTCTAGAAAAGAGTGTTCACTCCGGCTCCGGCGGCCACCAAATTGGGTGCGCTTTAACCGGCTCATACTCCCTTCGTCCTTGAAAGAGTGCACTTTCAACTTTGTTGGAGGGTCAAACTATCTCAAAGTTTGACCGGGGTTGTGCAAAAATATATCAATGTTTGTGAAATCAAATAGGTATATGATGAAAATATATTTTATCATGAATCTAATGCTACTAATTTGATGGCAAAAATATTGATGTATTACTATATAAATACGGTCAAACATAATTTGTTTTGACTTTCTAACAAAGTTGAAAGTACACTCTTTCGAGGGAGTATAGGAGAGTGGGTGTTTGCTCACCTATTTTTATTTTTATTTTGGAGCAAGCTCACCTATTTTTATGGCGTCAGAGGAATCCCACCGAAACAAATCAATCCAGGGGCCCATCGTGTGCAGGAGCGAGCTGGAAGTTCAGGCCGCCGATTTGGCACAAAGCTTTCAGGCCTGGCCCAAGCCTCTCTTCTTCCCCGCACGCAGGGCGCGAGACGCGAGACGGCGGGGAAAGCGGAAAACCCCCACCCATTTCCCCTCTCCACCGCGCTCGCATTTCCCGCTCGGAAATTCCCCCAAATAATTTCATCTCCCTCCCATTCCCCTCTCCGCTCCCCACCTCCCAGAGAACCCCGCTCCTCCCGCCCGGACGGAGCCACCTCGAGTCGAATCCCGGCCACCGCGATGCAGCCGCGGCGGCAGCAGCAGTCCATCCGCTCCTTCCTCCACCCGCGCCCGAGCCCGGCGCAGGAGGCGTCCGGCGCCGGCACGACCCCCGAGAGGCCCCCGCGGCCCCCCGCCGCGTCGTCGGTCGACGGCATCATGGAGCGGCTCGTGCGTCCGCCGTCGCAGGGGAGGTACGCGACCAATGCAGCTCCCGCCCGTCCTAGGGTTTTGTCTGGGTTTGGGCGTAGTTTGATTGGGCCAGCTGCCGCAGTATCTAGCTAACGGGTCCGCGCGCGCATTCGCTTAGGTGGTTGCCGCTTGACAGTGAATGCCGATTCGGTCGATTTATCGTTGGCTTGGTCTCCGCGTGTATGCTGCTGGAATTGCTTGAACCCATATTCTGGCGTGGCTTCGTTTGCTGCGGGTAGCGCTATTGTGTGGCCAGTAGCAGCAGGGATGAGGTCAATGCGAGTTTGCAGTTACGCTGTCTTTTGACGGGCTTAGCTCCTGACCGCGCTTGGTGTTTGGCCACTGCATGTGTTGTGCCTGATAGTTTACGGGCCGCATTGTCATGTTCAGTTAGTCAGTTTGTTTTTGCTATTGCGTTGTCCTCATCAGTCGCCATGCTTGCTGTTAAATCCGTTTCTCTTAACTCCAATTTGCTTACTGCCCGTGTCTCTTGGCTGTTGGATGGTGTTTTATGTGGTCTATCTGTGTTTCGATTCACATGTTTGTAGTTTTTGAGCATGAATAGATGATCCACCATAATTTTACGAACCAAAGTAAACTTCAGGTTGGAAGCTGTTCCATACAATCGAAAGGCAGAATCTGGGCTAATACATATTGTCAGTGATTGCAGATTCGTAATATGCATGTGGTTCATTCCATCTACATTGCAACTAGCATTAAGTTCATTGGATTTTGGGTCCAGTGTTTAACTGTGCTAATTGTCCTTCACTTTAGTGCAAGCTTGGATTGCTGTAATGGACTATGGATTATTTGGGTTGGATGCATTTGTTTCTGTGTTATTGGGTGTATGACAGGTGTATGTTATTGCCTTCTCGGTCCCTAAAGTGTCTTGTTTGTTGGTTTGCATCGGCAGATTTTCCGCTTACTTTGGAAAACACTTTCTTGTTTTTTTTTGCTGTGCCATCATGGTGATGCTCTCTGTGTTTGTTGCAGAAACAAAGATGCCACTCAGATTAGAAATGCTGAGAGAGCCTTACCTGGTAAAAATGAAGATACCTCAAATGAGCAGCCAAGTGCATCATTCCCTGTACGGTACAACGGCAAATATAGCAGAGGAACTGTGTTATTTGCAGAACATAGCACAGATACCACTCCGCCACAGGAGCCATTGAAGTTCTCTGCAAGGTCTTCCACAGATGAATTTGTTAGAGCAAGCACGCTGTTCCCTGAAATTGGTTCAGATCAAACTCTGCTTCAGGAGTGTCCGAAGAAGTTATCCTCAGAGTGCCCCAGCAACCAGTACGTTCAAGCTAATTCAGTGTTTGAAGCATTTGATGTACAAACTCCATCCCAGGATCCGTTAAAGAGAATCTTTTCTGGGCCTTTTCATGGAGCAGATACACCTTTATCAGAGTATCGTTCATATCCAATTCCTTTGCAGCATCCATCGAAAAAGTTGTCATCGGGCTCTTCTAGTGGTGAATACCTTAGAGCAGTGACACCGCTTGGACTTGATTCGAATGATACTCCTACAGCGAAACACTCAAAGAAGCTATTCTCTGGGTCTTCAGACCATTCATACATTAAAGCAACTAATTTGTTTCCGGAATTTGATTCAAATGGAACTCCGCTGCAGAACCACTCCAATAAGTTCTCAGTATCTATGAACAGTAAGAATATTGGAGCACCTGCTACACTGTTTCCGGAACTTGATTCTGTTCTTCTGAAACCAGAAACTCCAGTGACACAAGCAGTGGCTCCTCGTGGGAAGAGAGTTCAACAGGATCAATGCATGACTGCCAATAACTGTCAGTCTCCTTTGTGGGGTTCAAATAAGAAGGTGAAATCAGCTCATTGTTCTCCAGCTGGGAAAATGGTTCATGATGAAATGGCTGAAAGTGCACGTAGTAAATTTGAATGGCTGAATCCTTTGAATATCAGGGATGCAAATAAAAGGCGGCCAGATGACCCACTTTATGACAAGAGAACTCTTTTTATTCCACCTGATGCACTGAGAAAGATGTCAACATCTCAAAAGCAATACTGGACTATTAAGTGTAAATATATGGATGTTCTCCTCTTCTTCAAAGTGGTAAATTCCATCATCATTGACTCATACACTGCATATATGCAGTATACTATCTGTAAGATTATCACGTTAAAGATTACTGCAATGCTAACCAGTATCTCTCATACCTTGGTGTCATACTGAGCTATGGCCTAACCCTATAATTATGAACTAGATGCATTTTTCTCATGGGACTACTGCACAATTCTTTGTTTACTTCTCATACTTAAACAGTTCTAACTCAATTACTCTATGCATCAAAAGTTAGACATTTATGAATGATGTTTGTTCTGGTTAATAATCCAAAATGTTATTTGCTTTTATTTTGGGTTCCTTCATTTGTTCTTATCCTCTCAGTCTGCTTACACCTCACAGTTTTGAATGCTGCTTTGATCCCTCTCCCAGACTCCCCTGACCTCCAAAATTATCTAAGTTGACCAGTTCTTTTCTGCTACTTGAGATTTATAACCTACAGAAGTGTTTTTCCTGTATTTGTAGGGGAAGTTTTATGAGCTCTATGAAGTAGATGCTGAGATCGGCCAAAAGGAACTTGATTGGAAAATGACTATTAGTGGGGTGGGAAAATGCCGACAGGTAACCTAAGTCATAAACCGTGACCATTCTTATTTTTCCACTGGAATGCTTGGTTCTGACGTCTGAATGTCTGCTGTGCTGACCCTGCTAATTTATACTCCCTCATGGTTGCTTGTTGGTTGAGTAATAAGTATCATTTGCTAGATCATTTGTCCTATAATATCATGTGTACGCTATATTATTTCGTATTATTTAGACAATACTCTCGGTAATGTAGTTCTATTGGCATTTTGGAGATGATTGGGTAAATTGCTTCAAGCTTTTGGCAATACACCACTTCCTCTAGGGTCTATCCGCAGCAGCTTGTGTTTTTCATATTTTGTTGGCCACTATTGTAGCATTTCATGTTTTGTTTCAACTAATGCTTTGCTCTTGAAGAAAAGGGAGTTTTATACAGCCTTTTAGTAAACACTCTTGCTGTGGTACATGAGGCTGACTTGTTCATCTTATGTGAAGGTTGGTATTTCAGAGAGTGGGATTGACAATGCTGTTGAAAAGCTTTTAGCTCGGGGGTAAACTTCTTAGTCTCCTTATGGTTTGCTCATTTTCAGCATTTTGATCTTAAAATTATCTTGAACACCAGCAAGTTCATGCACAGTTCTTCTGGTTGGTATTGATAGGCCATATGTTTGTTTCTATCGGTATTGTTGTTGATTATAATATGAGAAATGCACTTAAAATTGATTCCTTATTGGTTTCTGTGCCAGTGTTGTTGTGAAAAAAACTATATCTGTTCAGCTGCAAAATGCAATTAGTTTCCTTCTGAATGCTATATTTGATTACTCCTCCATTTTTGTACGCAAGGCCACTTTGGTTTTTCGTGTCAAACTTTGACTTATAATTTTGGTCAACAAAATACGGGTTATATGTCATAAAAAATGTATCGGAAAGTTCTTTCCAATGTGTATACATTGACATACTTTTTGTGGCATATAACTGACTTTTTGTTGGTAAAACTAATGGTCAAAATTAGACATAAAAAAAATGAAGTGGCCTTGTATACTGAAATGTATATGATATGATTTGTGATGTGACACATCCATTATAATGCTGGATATAAATTACTTCTTGCTCTACTTTTATTTCTTTTGGTGGTTTGACTGCTCATCTATCTAGCATTTCCCTCCAGATATAAAGTTGGAAGGATAGAACAAATGGAATCTGCAGCACAGGCGAAAGCTAGAGGACCAAATTCAGTAAGTTTTCCACTTCCATTCTTTTTTGGATGCCCTTTCAGAATGTGTGTAGTCAACACTTTGAAACTTTGACCACTAATATATTTATTCCCTCCGTTCCTAAATATAAGCCCTTTAGAGATTCCAATATGGACTACATACGGAGCAAAATGAGTGAATCCACACACTAAAATATGTCTATATACATCCGCATGTAGTCTATATTGAAATCTCTAAAAAGTCTTGTATTTAGATTTTAGAAACGGAGGGAGTATATACTAAATAGTATTTTGATTAATCTCGTGCAAATGTTACTACTAGATTGTCATAAAAAAACTTAGAGGTCAGTACAGTTTTAAGAACTTACATTGACATGTGACTGCAAAACTAATGGTGAAGCACACACATTAGACACTCTCTTGGTCTAAAACATGTAGTAGAATTGATCAAGGTAGTAGGTACATAACCTGTGGTCTGTGCAGCAGCACTTGAATGCATTGCATATATTAATATGTACCCTGGCATCTCCATTGACGGATGCATAAAGCTTGTCCTTTCAAGTTACAAGAGATTGACTGTATATAAGTGTGACATTTTTTTTCGTACTTCTGCAAGGTTATTGAAAGAAAGTTAGCTCATGTATCCACACCGTCAACTGCAGCTGACAGCAACATAGGGCCTGATGCTGTTCATCTTCTTGCATTGAAAGAGGTTTGCCTTTTTTAACAAAGCAATACATTGCATTTGGCAATATGATTTGGTATAATGTTTTGTATGTTCATCTGACGCACATGAGAGGACACAATACTACCAGAAAAGCTAACCATCTGATAATAGAAAGAACACTTTCCTCAAAAGACAGGAAAGAACTACAAACTCGTGGTCTTTGGACACAATGACCAAATAAATTTACATAGAAACATAGTGATAAATCTAAATCTGGTTGATCACTGTGTATAAACATGTAAAATATTGTGGCAATAATGTAGAAATATATGTAACTTGCAGAAGACAATCTTGATACTTAATTCAGCTATTGTTTTAGTAAAATGATATTTTCAGTGTCCCTGTGAAACATGCAGTGTTATGTATCCTAGTTTTTACGAGTCAGTTTTGTCCTGCAATTTGTTCACAAATTCTGTAATTCATCTTGAATTAGTTTTATCAACATTTTTCATAGGTGATGTTGACCTAATGTAGCCTGTCCTCTTTTTTGTTGTTGGAATTTTCAGGTTACTCTAGCTTCTAATGGTTCTCGGGTCTACGGATTTGCTTTTCTAGATTATGCTGCACTTAAAATCTGGGTTGGTTCACTTCAAGATGATGATTCTTCTGCAGCTTTGGGGGCTTTGCTGGTGCAGGTAGGCTCTTTGCTGTAGCAATTTATTTGCTTTGGTTCAACAGATCAGAAATGATCATTCATCAGTATGCTTTTTCAGGTTTCCCCGAGGGAGATAATCTATGAATCCTCAGGTCAGTACATCTTTTATCTTGTAATCTCGATGTATTAAGAACTAATATTTGTTTTCTTTTGTCAGGCCTCTCAAGAGAAAGTCGTAAATCAATGATAAAATATGCCTCAGCAGGTAAAATGTTGTAATCTTTTGCTCTTTTAGTTTCTATTCTCATCTGGTTTCTTTGTTAAACATCTTTCTTCTAACTGCAGGCTCTGTGAAAATGCAACTGACCCCACTACCTGGGACAGATTTCTCTGATGCCTCACAAATTCAAATGCTAGTACATTCTAAAGGATACTTTAAAGCATCAACAGATTCTTGGCTATCTGCATTGGATTATTCAGTGAATCAAGATGCAGTTATCTGTGCACTTGGTGGACTTATTGGTCATTTGACTAGACTTATGGTATACTTATGTTAATCCAACTCTCTCTCTCTCTCTCTCTCCGAGTGCCTCTGTTGCAACATTTTCCTTCTCAGCAACACTTGCAAATTGCTTCAGAACACTGTCATTAGACATCACTTTCCAGTTTCCTAGATACAACTAATTAGTATGTAGTTTCTTTAATATATAAATTTTTCTCATTTTCTATAATGACCATATCAACTTCACAAATTATATGTGCAAAGGTGTTCTAGTTTTAAACTAGTATAATGTCAAAAAATTGTTTGCACAAATCATAGCATAAATGATGTGCTTGCCTTTCTTTTTTTATTTGCTTGGGAAACGATTGTTTTCATAAGACTGCCTGTTCACGTTCTGATAAGCTACAATCTGGAAACAGCTAGACGATGCTCTAAAAAATGGGGAAGTCTTACCTTACAATGTGTACCAAACTTGTTTAAGGATGGATGGTCAGACTCTTGTGAACCTGGAGATTTTCGGCAATAACTTTGATGGTGGCTCATCAGGTAGGAGTTTGCCTTCTACCTATTTTATTTTAGCAGCCTGCCGTGACAATTTCCTAATATATCCAAA